>NW_007754730.1:5245-7847 GCF_000696425.1 Galeopterus variegatus | reverse complement strand
ATAAGTTAAAGAAGCAGATAGCAAAAATAACTCAAATTATTTTACATTTAAAGCAGAAAGTATATTAACCAGAGGAGTACATGCATTTTGTTACCCTAGGCAACATATGCCCTTCACTCATTTATGTGAGTTTGGCACCTACTCAGAAATTTAAGAATACACATAGAAGATAAAATATAAAGAAAATATTTCCATGTTTGCAATTTTATCCATGCTAAAAATTAGCTTGCCAAAAATTAAAAAAAAAAAACAACCCAGCATGCCACCCTTTGGTAAAACACTGAGCTGAGGAGACTGTCAATTTCATATTCATTCACAATGCACTGTAAAAATCCCAGGAATATGTAGATTATAGTTTGGATATATAAAAAAAGAAATACTATGTTTCAGTTTTTGATAGGAAGGTGTGTAGAAAGTTATGACAATGCCAGTGTTGAAAGAGTCTTAGGGACTATTTTTTTCCCTGAGAAGTCATTTGAGTTTTCATTGTAGTATATAGGTCTTTTAGTTTATAAGGTTTATCATCTATTTGATTACTGATACAACCATTTATTATATTTATAAGTTGTTTATTGGAAGTACATTCTCTTTTTGATGTTTGATAGTGCAATTTTGCTATAAATTGTCAGTATAGTATGATTGTTCAGAGAACTCCTTATTTTGTTTTTATTCTATTTATCTATTCATGTGCTACATACCACATTGTCTTGATTACTGCAATAATAAAAAACTTTGATACGTAAATTCCTCATGATCATTAGTGTTCCAAGTTGCATGCCTGTTTCTGGATTTCATCTCTTTCTGCTAATGACATAAGCTATTGACATAAGCTATTTTTAGTTTGTTTGTTTTAGATATTTAACTCATGCTTTTAAATGTCTTCAGAAGGACTGCTTTGTAATACTTAGTTTGCCATTATTTGCCTTGTGTCTTTAGCCCTTTTATAGAACACAGACCACTTTAGAAGTACATAGAGACTGTGGACTCCTTTTCAAAATAATGCTTTTAAGTGTGTAAAGTAAACATGTATTGGTGAGAAAGAAAATATATTAAAAGGCAATTATAAAATATTTGCAATACATTTTATATAGCAATACATTTGTTTTATTAAAGCATTAGGTTAAAAGTTATAGTGTCAGTTGCAGTAACTTTCATAATTTTAAGGTAGGGATTAGTGCAAATAATATTTTGAGCTTTCTGAAACAACTATATTATGATAAATTACCTGCTGTTCTAGTAGTAACAGATGCTCCTAAAAGTACTCTGTGGTTTTTTTGGCCTACATTCATAATTGAAAGAATTACTAAACTTTAGCAAGAGGTTTCAGAAAATAAAGATACCCTTTTTGCCCCATGTAGGCACTCTAGTTCTGTATCCGTGGTCTTCGGGTTATGAATCCCTGCCATGGCCTGATTTTTATTTGCCTCCTATTCCTTTCATGTTATTGGCAGATTAACTGTTTATTCATCTTCTTTCTTTTCCTCCCTCAACTACTCCAATTACATCCTTCAATTAAATATCTCTTGGCTCTATAGCTTGAACTGCTATAATACCTTTTTATCTTCTATTTTCCATCCCATTCTTGCCTTCTTCTAAAACCCATTTTCCATTTACAGTCAGTGAAATTGAAAAAAATAAAATTTTGATGTACTCTTTAAAATCCTTTAACAGTTTCTTATTGTTCTAAATCTTTAACCCACCTGCAATGCCATGCCACATCTGGCCTCTGGCAAGAATATTTATCTATTCAACAGCTCAATCTGGATATCTTGCACTGTTTGAATTTATCAACTGTTTTTCAAAAGGGTTTTTTAACCACTATCTGTGATTTCATTTAATGTCTGGTCAATCTAACCTGGTGGCTCAGTTTAGATTCCTAGAAGTAACTGTTGATTCTTTCCTTTTATTCACACCCCAGTCAATCACCACTTTCTTTACATTTCAACTCCAATGTATCTTTAAGTCTTTCCTCCTTTCTGTATTTCCACTGTAATAACTTTTCACCTTGCCCCACCTGTAAGGTATCTTTGACATACTTAATCTTATCATGTTACCTTTCTTTTTAAAAATTTTAAAAGTCCTCTATCACTACTAGGTTGATAATTAAATTTCTTAAGGTAGCTCATAGAATCCTTTAAGACCTTACACTTGTCTACTTCCCAGACTCATTGAAGTTTCGAATCTCAGCTCCGTGACGCTAGGAAGACAGTCATTGGCTCCTCACATGTTCCCAGTACTTTCTAAATCAGGGCTTTTGCAAAACCTATTTATGTCCCTGTAATGCTACTCTCACTTTTTAAAATCTGGCTAAAACCTACTCATTCTTCAGGTTAAATGTTATTGTTTACTAGTTTATTAGTTTATTAGCATTAGTGTTAACAATAATAGATAGCAACTGAACAAAAAAGTAATGAGCATTTACGTGGGCAAATATGCTTAATCATCTGTATATTACTATTAAAATAGATATCGATATGTATTTGTTTATTAGATGTAACCATCTAGATACACCTATATTAAAACTAGATTTTCTTATACAATTTTTTGTAAATTAATTACACAGTAACAATTCTTGTGATTGCTATATTTTAATATTCCTCAA
>NW_007754730.1:0-4427 GCF_000696425.1 Galeopterus variegatus | reverse complement strand
GTGACATTTCTTAAGGTGACACATTCCATTTTTTTAAAAAACTAATTTATTCATTCCAGTGTTCTTGAAAATGTTTTAAACGTTTAATGTCCTTTTAATTTTTTCCTATGCACAATACTTTTGTGCATTTTTCTGCTGAAATGCTTATCGTTTTCATATTGATTTGTTAGAGCATTTTATATTTTCAAGACTAATAGTCTTTGTTATACATATTGAAAGCATTTTTCTAAATTATTTGCCTTATATCTGTATGTTTTTATTTTATGAGAAATTGATGTTAAACACTTTATATAAACAAATAATTCAATTTTATAAATTATTTCCTTTTTTGCTTTGTCCTTCTTTATATAGTATTACTCACACAGGATTATATATGTATTCAAAATATTACCTTTTAGTAATTTTATTATTTCTAATATCTACTGTGGTGTAGTACGCAGGTTAAGATTTATTGTCTGTCTACTCCCATGCTTGATGTTTATATCAATGCCATTTGAATATTTTATAATTTGCCGTTATTTGCTGTCTTCATCTCATACTGACTTATATGTGTACTTGGGTATATTGCAAGACATTCTATGTTCAATATAACACTGTTTCAGTACCATAAGTTTTAATTACCATAGTTTTATGTTTTAAAAATTACTGAAAAAATTATTTGCATATGAATAGTTCATTTACTATTTACAGTGAACTTTAGAATTATCTTTTCAAGAATCATAAATCTTTACTTTTGCATTTTGATACTGATTATCTTGAATATAATCTCAATTTGATAAAACTGATATCTTTACAACACTATGTCTTTCCATATAGGAACATTCCACATGTCTGTATTTACACGTCTTCTCTCATGAAACTCAATATTGATTTGCAAGGTTTTCTTTTTTCTAAAATAGGTCCTATGCATTTCATAGTCCAGTTACTTTTGCTGCTGCAGATGTTATCTTTTGTTTTTAGTTATTATTAATCATTATTCTGATCAATTATTACTTTTAACACTCAGGGAAACTACTGATTTAAGTGTATATAATTGTATGCATGAGAATATATGTGTTGTGTATTGTTTCTCTATTTGTATTGACTAAACTTGCCAGAGAGTTTTCAATATATATGTCTTTTCAAATAAATAACACTTAGTGCTATGAATTACATAATTATGTTCACTTTCATGAACTTCTGCTTTAATCTTCATGAGAATATTCTTGGTTTTTTTTTACCAGTGCTTAGCAGAAAACGCTTTGAGTAGAGCTATTAAAAATAATTTAAATCTATAAATTTTACTATCTGTCTAGTATTGGCCTTATTTCCTTATTTAAAACATTTTTTTTTCTAAAAAATATGAAATTTAAGCCCACTTATAGATATTCAAAGAATTCTGAAATACACATATTTAAAAAGTGTTATTTTTCTTCTTTCCCACTTCTAATTTTTCCCTTTCCTCAGAGATAAACATGACTAAGAGTTTGGTACTTATATTTTAAGATTTTCATCTATCATTTTATAGACTATAACAGTTTCAAGATGTGGAGCATTAATCTGAAAGTTTCAATCACTAATTTTTTTTTTCTTTTTTAATTGCACCCTTTGGGGGTATAGTCTTGTTTTATGGTTGTCATACTCTTTCCAATCTTTCTAGAGATATTTTGCTAAAGATCCCTTTTGTTTTATATGTTTATAAATATATGTGTTATATATATATATATGTATGGAGAGAGAGAGATAAGTATATATCAGTGTATGTATATGAGTATATACACAGTCGTGTGCCACATAATGACGTTTTGGTCAACGACAGACCTCATATATGAAGATGGCCCCATAAGACCATAATGGAGCTGAAAAATTCCTATTGCCTAGTGACATAGTAGTGCAATTACTTTTAAAAAAATATAGTGTAGACTAAGTGCACAGTGTTTATAAAGTTTACAGTGGTGGAGAGTAATGTCCTAGGCTTCCACATTCACTCACTGCTCATTCACTGACTCACCCAGAGCAACTTCCAGTACTACAAGCTCCATCCATGGTAAGTGCTCCGTACAACTGTACCACTTTTTATCTTTTATGCTGTATTTTTATTATACTTATTTTATGTTCAGATACACAAATTGTTTTACAATTTCCTATATTATTCAGCACAGTAACATAATGTGCAGGTTTGTAGCCTAGGAGCAATAGGCAATAACAATGGTAAGGGCCTCGGTGTGTAATAGGCTATACCATCTAGGTTTGTGTAAGTGCACTCTGTGATGTTCGCACAAGGACAAAATTGTCTGAAAAAGCATTTTGTAGAATACAGTGCACTCTATGGTGTTCACACAAGGACAAAATTGTCTGAAAACGCATTTTGTAGAATATAAATCCCTATCATTAGGCTACCCATGATTGTATGTTTCTGGCTGGTTCTGTTCATATAAATATGACATATTAGGTTTTCAGTGCTTTTTTGTTGTTACTTTAATTTTCCGATATATATATAAACAATATATCCTATTGTTTCTGTTTCTCTGGAGATGTTGACTAACACAGTTTTGTAGGGTTCTAGGTAATAACTCAGCACAGTTATCTCCTCTTTAGGTCCAAGATTCATGTTTTTCTCAGATGCTAGTAAGAAGAATCACCCTCCTTTCTGCAACAACCATCTTGCGCCCTTTTTGTTTTTACCACATTTTTAAAATTTCTGTCTATTTCAATTCTCTCTCAAAATTACCACTATTATCTCTTTACTGTTTTCCTCTATCTTTTCCATTACTTAAATAATTTTAATGGTTGGATGAAGAGGCAAATGTGGAACACAGCCATCATTCTGAAACAGTACCACTCCAAGCAATTTTATATTTAATGTTAAATTGCCTTTATTTTCCCAATGTGTTATGTATTATTAGTAGGACAGTTATTATCATTATTATCATTTTGACTTTTTTTAATTTATGCCTTTTAGGAATTTTTTTCAGTACTTGAAAGTTTTGATTAAGCTTTTATCGTTAGTGATTTATTGTATTTTTTAGATACTGTGTCCAGCGTATTCTTGCCTCTCAGAATTTGATATTTTATGTACATTTTTTTTTTTTTTGTCCTTTTAGAGACCGGCCACACCGCACTCAGCCAGTGAGCGCTGTGAGCGCACCGGTCATCCCTATATAGGATCCAAACCCACGGCGGGAGCGCAGCAGCGCCGCACTTTCCCGAGTGTGCCACTGGCTCGGCCCTGTACATTTTAATGTCTATTCTCTAAGGGTGATTTCTTTAGTAGCAGAGACAAATAGATATAACTTTAACAATTTTCTCATGTAATCAGAGAATTGTCCACCCTTAATTCTCCACGACCTCTCTCCCTTCCAATGTATTGGATCTCATTAAAAAAACATAAAGCCAAAGGTGTGTACATGTTTCTGACATATTTCAAGGGTAAAACTACAATGCCCGATATGCACTTTTAAATTCTACGTTACTTAATTGGTTTCATGTCATCTTGCTAGTCATTTTACCCTGCTTTCACCACAACAATTTATTACTTTAAATTGTGAGTTATGTCTTTATTACGTCTTTGTGTACAGACTTTAATATAGTAACATATTCTAATCTCTGTGTATATTAGAATATTCTGACCTTACACTTGAAGGTCTTATAACCACTTCTAACGTTCATCGGACAATAAACTTTTTCCCATTAAAAACTTTTATCTTCCTCTGTTACTTACTGCCAATATAACTGCTGGAAATAATTGTCTGGAAAAGATTAAGACTTTTTATTTTACCTTGTGAATGAAACAAGTGTAGATCAATTTTTACCAATTTTATTTGGAGTTCACTCAGTCCTTTCAGCCCAGGGAAACCCCAATCTAATATAACTTTTGATTGCTGCATCTTTTTCATTTAATCTGGTCATTTTTAAAGGAATACATGCTGGCATTCCAGTTTTTCTCCTTCACCTTTATTACGTTTTCTGTTGTCATTTACATGAGTTTTTTTTTTTTTTGTCTGTATTTTGAAATTCTTAACCTTGTCTTGACCCTAATTGATTTGATTTTTCAGAATATAAAGTTCATTTTTTTATTTTCTTCAGTTTGGGTTTTTATTTAACCATTGCATCTGATGGTCTTGCAGTGCTTTATTTTTTCATCTCCTTGTGTTTTTGTCCTCTTATATAATTCTGTTAATTTCTGTCTGTTCATTTACTATGGATCTCAGATCATAGGAGCAATACATTTCTTTCTGCCTTTTTTCCCTAGAGGATCCCAAAAACTTTCTCAGAATTTCTCTGGATTATGTAGTAAATTATTCTTAATGGCAAGCTCTTTACTCAACATTTCTGATGCATTTTTGATGTATTTCAAAAATCCCCCATTTTTATTTTTATTTTAGCTTTTTTTTTCTTTATTCACCTGCAAATGAGGTAAGACCTATCCAGAATCTGTTTGTTATCAC
>NW_007754729.1:3716-7847 GCF_000696425.1 Galeopterus variegatus | reverse complement strand
CTGGAGACCCGCGGGGACCTCTCAGAACTCTTGGGTGACAGGGCTGCATGCGCATGCGCACTTTTGAGTAGAGGTGCTGCTTGATTACCTTTCAGAACGGCTGGCTTTGGAGTAGTGCTGTTGTGGCAGATAGCTTGGCTTCTACATAAGTGTATCGAGTAATATTCGCTCATATCGGCTTCAGAAGTGGGTAAGAGCCGAGGCGCCGCTGATGGGATGGGCGTCTGAAGCTGTTGTCTTCTACCATGCTCGTTCCACATCACTCTGTTTGGCAGCGTGATGGATCTTTCCCAGATGTCTGAGTCGAATCTCCGACCTCAGCCTAAAGCCGAATCCCTTTCTCAGCAAAATGGAGTCCACAATTGCCTCCTGCAAGCTGGTGGAGGTGCCCGAGACGTACTCTTCCTTCTCCCCTCAAAAGTCAAAAAGCTTCAGTCTCCGGCACCTCCGGCAGGTAGCAGGAGGCGACTGCGTTCGCGGTTTGTTTGAGAAAGTGAATCGGATATCTGCTGAGCTCCTAGATCCGACTCAGACATCTGGGAAAGATCCATCAGGCTGCCAAAAAGGGTCCTGTGGAAAGAGTACAGCAGATCCTTCCATGTGGAGTAGGCCCCTGGGATGACAGATTGGAATGAGAAGAAAAGGTCACAGCCAGTGCCAAGCATAAGAAACAACTGATCTGTAGCCATGGCAAGCAATAGCCTGTGAGAACCAACTTTCAATCTGCCCAGTGACTGCTGACGTCAGTCAGCAACCATTGGTCAAGCCGGGACCACGCACGAGCCCTCTTAGAACCCTTGGGGGCTCGGGCTGTGTGCGCATGTGCACTTGTGTTTGGACCTGCGGCCTGGTTACCGTTCCGAACAGGAGGCTTTTGAACGGTGATGTTGTGGCACAAAGGTTCGCTTCTCCATAATAGTACCGAGTAAAATTCAAGTATATCGGCTTCAGAAGTGGGTAGTAGCCGAGGGGCCAGGTGTGGGGAAGGGCCTCTGAAACAGCTGTCTTCTCCCATGATGAAGCTTATTCACTATTGAGGGCAGAGGAAAGAGTCACCCTCGGGCACCTCCACAAGGCTCCAGGATTTGAGCAGGGATGCGGTTTGTTTGAGACAGAGAATCGGCTTTCGGCTGAGCTACTAGATCAGATTCGCAAATCTGTCAAAGATCCATCAAGCAGATAAATAGGGTGATGTAGAAAGAGTACAGCAGATATGTCCTTGTGCAGTAGGGTTCGGATATCACGACCAGGCTGCAGGAGGCGAGTGGGGACGCGGTTTGGGTGAGAAAGAGAATCGGATTTCGGATGAGCTACCAGATATGACTCCGGCATGTGGGAAAGCTGAATCATGCTGCCTAAAAGGGTGATGTGCAAAGAGGATAGCAGATCCATGGATGTGGAATAGGGGACGTGGTGACAGAGTGGAACTAGAAGAAGGGGGCGGAGCCAGTGCGAAGCGTAGGAAAAAACTGATCTGTCACCGTGGCAAGAAAAAGCCTGTGAGAACCACTTTAAGTCTGCCTAGTGACAGCTCAGGTCAATCAGCAATCACTGGTCTACCTGGGGACCCGCACACGCCCTCTTAGAACTCTTGGGTGACAGGGATGCGTGCGCATGCTCACTTGTGATTAGCGCTGCTGCTTGATTACCGTTCAGAAAGGCTGGCTTTGGAGTAGTGCTGTTGTGGCAGATAGCTTGGCTTTTACATAAGAGTATCGAGTAATATTCGCTCATATCGGCTTCAGAAGTGGGTAAGAGCCGAGGCGCCAGTGAGGGGAGGGACGTCTGAAGCTGTTGTCTTCCTCCATGCTCGTTCCACATCACCCTTTTTGGCAGCGTGATGTATCTTTCCCAGATGTCTGAGTCGAATCTCCTACCTCAGCGTAAGGCGGATTTTCTTTCTCAACCAATCCGAGTCCGCACTTGCCTCCTGCAACCTGGTGGAGGTGCCCGATAATGACTCTTCCTTCTGACCTCAAAAGTCAAAAAGCTTCAGTCACCGGCACCTCCAACAGGTTGCAGGAGGTGACTGCGGACGTGGAAAGAGAATCGGATTTCGGCTGAGCTCCTAGATCCGACTCAGACATCTGGGAAAGATCCATCACGCTGCGAAAAAGGGTGATGTGGAAAGAGTACAGCAGATACTTCCATGTGGAGTAGGGGACTTGCATGACAGATTGGAACAAGAAGAAAGGGGCACAGGCAGTGCGAAGCATAAGAAACAACAGATCTGTAGCCATGGCAAGCGATAGCCTGTGAGAACCAATTTTCAATCTGCCCAGTGACTGCTTAGGTCAGTCAGCAACCATTGGTCAACCCGGGACCCCGCACGAACCCCCTTAGAACTCTTGGGGGCTCGGGCTGTGTGCGCATGCGCACTTGTGTTTAGACCTGCGGCTTGGTTACCGTTCCGAACGCGAGGCTTTTGAGCAGTGATGTTGTGGCACAGAGGTTCGCTTCTCCAAAATAGTACCGAGTAAAATTCGAGTATATCAGCTTCAGAAGTGGTTACCAGCCGAAAGCCCAGGTGAGGGGACGGGCCTCTGAAGTTGCTGTCTTCTACCAAGAAGAAGCTTATACTTTTGATTTTCAGAACGAAGAATCACTGTCGGGCATCTCCACCATGTTGCAGGAGGTGAGCTCGGATGCGGTTTGTTTGAAAAAGAGAAAAGGCTTTCTACTGAGATACCAGATCCGACACAGATATCTGGCAAATATCATCACGCTGCCATAAAGGGTCCTGTTGAAAGATCACCACAGATCCTTCCGTTTGGAGTAGGGGACATGCAGGACAGAATGGAACCGAAGAAGGGGGTGGAGCCAGGCCCAAGCTTAGGAAAGAAGTGATCTGCAGCCACAGCAACATATAGCCTGTGAGAAAGAACTTTCAATCTCCCTAGTTACTGCTGAGGTCCCTCAGCAAGCAACCATTGTCCAACACGGGGCAATGCACAAGCCCTCTTAGAACTATTGGGCGCCAGGGCAGTGTGCGCATGCTCACTTGTGTTTAGACCTGTTGCTTGGTGACGTTTCGGAATGAGAGGCTTTTTAGAGGTGCTGTTGTCGCAGAAAGTTTGGCTTCTACAAAATAGTACCGAGTACTAGTCGATCATATCGGCATCAGAAGTGGGTTAGAGCCGAAGGCCCAGGTGAGGGGATGGGCCTCTGAAGCTGCTGTCTTCTACCAAGAAGAAGCTTTGACTTTTGATGGCAGAACGAAGAATCACTCTTGGGCACCCCCACCATGTTGCAGGAGGTGAGCTCGGATGCAGTTTGTTTGAAAAAGAGATTAGTCTTTCGGCTGAGATACCAGATCTGACACAGATATCTGGCAAAGATCATCACGCTGCCATACAGGGTCCTGAGGAAAGAGCACCAATGATCCTTCTGTGTAGAGTAGGGTATATGGAGGACAGAATGGAATGAGAAGTAGGGGGCGCAGCCAGGCCCAAGAATAGGAAAGAACTGATCTGCTGCCACAGCAACAAATAGCCGGTGTTCTACCAAGAAGAAGCTTTTACTTTTGATGGTAGAATGAAGAATCACTCTCGGGCACCTCCACCAGGTTGCAGGATGTGAGCGCGGACGCGGTTTGTTGGAAAAAGAGAAAAGGCTTTCGGCTGAGCTACCACATCCGACACAGACATCTGGCAAAGTTCATCACGCTGCCATAAAGGGTCCTGTGGTAAGAGCACCGCAGATTGTTCAGTGTGGAGTAGGGGACATGGAGGAAAGAATGGAATGAGAAGTAGCGGGAATAGCCAGGCCCAAGCTTAGGAAAGAACTGATATGGAGCCACAGCAACATATAGCCGGTGAGAACCAACTTTCAATCTCCCTAGTTACTGCTGATGTCACTCAGCAACCATTGGCCAACTCAGGGCACCGCACAAGCCCTCTTAGAACTCTTGGGTGCCAGGGCTGTGTGCGCATGCTCACTTGTGTTTAGACCTGCTGCTTGGTGACAGTTCGGAACGAGAGGCTTTTGAGTGGGGCTGTTGTGGCATAGAGGTTAGGTCTATATAAGGGTATCGAGTAATATTCGCTCACATCAGCTTCAGAAGTGGATAAGAGCCGAGAGGCTGGTGAGGGTACGGGCCTCTGAAGCTGTTGTCTTCTACCATGCTCTTTC
>NW_007754729.1:2142-3273 GCF_000696425.1 Galeopterus variegatus | reverse complement strand
TTGATGTCAGGTCAGTGCACACCATAACTCCGTTTTTTAAAACTATATTCAATATCATAGTGATGTCTAAATGGACACATATTTATCATTTCTTCCTATTTAATGGAACCATTACATTTAATGACCAAGTTAATAATTAATGCCATGTCAACCTTTTGGAATAAGAACTTTCAAACAGAACACCGTATACATGAGAGAATAGAAACAGAAAATATCAGGCTGTTTTGTGGCATAATAAACAGTGATGAGTTCACCCCTTGTTTCCCAGAGACAAATTTTCTGTCTATGGGGGTAAGAGCGCCATACACGGTGAGTTTTCCAGAAGCTCCACTACATCGGCTATGACAGCAATTCAACAACACGAGGGCTTGACTGTCATAACTGCTTGACTTATAGTGTGCCCGTAGTTTTATAAGGACACCTGCATCTGTGTACATAATAAGTTCATGAACGTACACTTTTTGCCTCCCTTATTTTTTGCTATATTAACTAACTTGGTCTAATGTGATGAAATGTAAGAATTTCTCAATTCTAATTAAAACACTTAGAAAACTCTAAAACTGTATTTCTGTAAGAAACATGGCTGACAAGAAAGGCAGAGGCACATCCAGGAGAACAATCATTGTCTCTATAAGTTGGATGATGTCCATTGAAATCAACAGAACACCAATTTTTAGTCTGATCCCTGATGAGTGGTACAATATTAGGGGTTCAGGAGTGATCATTCTTCTTGGCACATTGGGTGCTCAGAAGTGCCAGTGGACATGGGAGCCTGGGTTAGTTAAAATGTATCCTCTTAAGCCCATGCATGATCATCCATGACACTGGTTCATGAGAGTCACGGGAAAGCTGAGAAAGGAGACTGGCTGAAGTCTATGTTGTGGATCATCTTAGTCATTCAGAGGACCTTGCTCAGTAATGGTCTACAGGTGAGTATTCATTTGAAAAGCTATTATTTTCAATCTTGGCCCACTTTTAAAAGGTCCTGTCCTAACTCTTCAAAACAACTGTGTCTCTAATCCCTCAAGCATGTTTCTTCTAAGGTTTTATAATATGTCAAAGTCAATAGTCAGTGTCATTGAATTATCTATTTCTCCTTGCAAAGTGGCCATCAGATGTAACCCTTGGAAT
>NW_007754729.1:0-1434 GCF_000696425.1 Galeopterus variegatus | reverse complement strand
CCTGGTGGAGGTGCCCGATAGTGACTCTTCCTTCTGACCACAAAAGTCAAAAAGGTTCAGTCTCCGGCACCTCCACCCGGTTGCAGGAGGCGACTGCGGACGCGGTTTGTTTGAGAAAGAGAAACGGATTTCAGCTGAGCTCCTGGATCCGACTCAGACATATGGGAAAGATCCATCACGCTGCGAAAAAGGGTGATGTGGAACGAGTACAGCAGATCCTTCCATGTGGAGTAGGGTACTTGCATGACAGATTGGAACGAGAAGAAAGGGGCACAGCCAGTGCCAAGCATAAGAAACAACTGATCTGTAGATATGGCAAGCAATAGCCTGTGAGAACCAAGTTTCAATCTTCCCGGAGACACCTGACGTCACTCAGTAACCATTGGCCAACCCGGGACCACGCACGAGCCCTCTTAGAACCCTTGGGGGCTCGGGCTGTGTGCGCATTCGCACTTGTGTTTAGACCTGCGGCCTGGTTACCGTTCCGAACAGGAGGCTTTTGAGCGGTGATGTTGTGGCACAAAGGTTCGCTTCTCCAAAATAGTACCGAGTAAAATTCAAGTATATCGGCTTCAGAAGTGGGTAGTAGCCGCGGGGCCAGGTGTGGGGAAGGGCCTCTGAAACAGCTGTCTTCTCCCATGATGAAGCTTATTGACTATTGAGGGCAGAGGGAAGAGTCACTCTCGGGCACCTCCACCAAGCTCCAGGATTTGAGCGGGGACGCGGTTTGTTTGAGACAGAGAATCGGCTTTCGGCTGAGCTACTAGATCAGATTCGCACATCTGTAAAACATCCATCAAGCAGATAAAAAGGGTGATGTAGAAAGAGTACAGCAGATATGTCCTTGTGCAGTAGGGTTCGGATATCTCCACCAGGCTGCAGGCGGCGAGCGGCAATGCGGTTTGGGTGAGAAAGAGAATCGGATTTCGGATGAGCTATCAGATCTGACTCAGGCATGTGGGAAAGCTGAATCATGCTGCCAAAAAGGGTGTTGTGCAAAGAGGACAGCAGATCCATCGATGTGGAGTAGGGGACGTGGTGACAGCGTGGAACGAGAAGAAGGGGGCGGAGCCAGTGCCAAGCTTAAGAAAACACTGATCTGTCGCCGTGGCGAGAAAAAGCCTGTGAGAACCACTTTAAGTCTGCCTAGTGACTGCTGAGGTCAATCAGCAATCACTGGTCTACCTGGCGACCCGCCCGTGCCTTCTTAGAACTCATTGGTGACAGGGCTGCGTGCGCATGCGCACTTGTGATTAGAGCTGCTGCTTGATTACCGTTCAGAACGGCTGGCTTTGGAGTAGTGCTGTTGTGGCAGATAGCTTGGCTTCTACATAAGAGTATCGAGTACTATTCGCTCATATAGGCTTTAGAACTGGGTAAGAGCCGAGGCGCCGCTGACGGGATGGGTGTCTGAAGCTGTTGTCTTCCACCATG
>NW_007754728.1:6161-7847 GCF_000696425.1 Galeopterus variegatus | reverse complement strand
TTGTCATCCAGTTAGACATGGCCCTGCACACCCCTATGTATTTCTTCATCAGTGTCCTCTCCTTCCTGGAGATCTGGTATACCACGACCACCATCCCCAAGATGCTCTCCAGCCTAGTCAGTGAGCAGAAGACCATCTCCCTGGCTGGCTGCCTCATGCAGATGTACTTCTTCCACTCTCTTGGCATCACAGAAGGCTGTGTCCTGACAGCAATGGCCATTGACAGGTACATAGCTATCTGTAATCCTCTCCGTTACCCAACCATCATGACTCCCAAACTTTGTATTCAGCTGACAGCTGGATCTTGCCTCTGTGGCTTCCTCCTGGTGCTCCCTGAGATCACGTGGATTGCCAACCTGCCTTTCTGTGGCTCCAACCAGATTCGTCAGATATTCTGTGACTTCACACCTGTGCTGAGCTTGGCCTGCACAGACACATCCCTGGTAGTCATTGTGGATGCCATCCATGCGGTGGAGATCCTGGCCTCCTTCCTGGTCATTGCCCTATCCTACATCCGGATCATCCTGGTGATACTGGTGATGCCCTCAGCAGAGGGCCGTCGGAAGGCCTTTTCCACCTGTGCCACCCACCTTGCTGTGTTCTTGCTGTTCTTTGGCAGTGTGGCTGTCATGTATTTGCGATTCTCAGCCACCTACTCAGTGTTTTGGGACACAGTGATTGCTGTCACTTTTGTTATCCTTGCTCCCTTCCTCAACCCCATCATCTACAGCCTGAGAAACAAGGACATGAAAGATGCTATTGGAAGGATTTTTCGGTATCAGAAGAGGGCTGGTGGGACTGGAAGGTAGGTCTGGATCATGGAAACTCTGAAAAGCCTCCTGGAAGTTCAGAATTTCATCATTCTTTGTTTTGTCGATGATTAAGCTTTCACTATTGCCACAGCTACTCTTTCTATTATTACTAAAAAGAATAGTAAACTGCTGTGTCCAGGTCATCGGTGGTAACTGCATAGCCTGTCTACGTCAAAGTCCCTACCGTGCTTGGAACAGCTGAAGCGAGTGTGTGAATTCTGCTGCTGCTGCTCCTGCTATGACACCAAAGGAAAAAAGGCAAAGAAGTAAATATGAATATTTTAGCCAGCCTGAGGCTAAATGTCAGTGCTATATATCAGTGCTGGAAAAGATGAGAAAGCAACATAACTAATTATCCTTATTTGAGCATCACATATTGAATGCAGGTATTGATAACCACAGTATTGATATTCAATGCTGTATCCCACACATATGTACAATCAGCTATTTCCCAATCAAAAGAAATAAAAAACATTGGAAATAAGATTATCCTGGAGACTGAGCAATCCCCACTAAGGCCTAGTGTTTGATTTTATATAGGCTTACAGCATAGTAAAATGCCTTAGAACTGGAGTGTAAAATCTGACACTCATAAATCAAGGCAAGTTAATAAATTCCTGAAATAGTATGGTTAAAAAAATGAATTATTGGGAGAAGGGCTCCTGATAGTGTTACTTTTCTTGAAGTTCAGGAGTAGAGAATAGTCTAAAATAACTAGTACAGCTTTAAGGCTAAACACACTGGGGCAGGGAGTGAGCAGAACTCAGAAATTAAAGAAATGACTGAACCTCCAGAAAATATTTCCAGAATTAAATATGTGTTGCCCGTGTTTTCTTCACATCAGTGGAAGATGTTTACAAAAATGCCATTTAAG
>NW_007754728.1:3226-6151 GCF_000696425.1 Galeopterus variegatus | reverse complement strand
AAACTCTGAAAAGCCTCCTGGAAGTTCAGAATTTCATCATTCTTTGTTTTGTCCATGATTAAGCTTTAACTATTGCCACAGCTACTTGTTCTATTATTACTAAAAAGAATAGTAAACTGCTGTGTCCAGGTCATCGGTGGTAACTGCATAGCCTGTCTACGTCAAAGTCCCTTATCGTGCTTGGAACAGCTGAAGCAGAGTGTGTGAATTCTGCTGCTGCTGCTCCTCACACTCTACCATCTGGGTTCCTGCCCTTCTCTTCTGTGATCCCACATGCAAGGGAGGCCAGTGAGCAGGACAGAAGAGACATGACAGACATGATAGCTCTGAAAATTGCTACTGTTAACTTTCCTCCAATTCTCTTTCCAGCATTGAATCTCCCTGTCAGTCAGAATCCCACATACAAAAACAGTTTCTTGACTCTAGAGAGAAGCCTTCTCCACATTTAGCTTATTTCATCCACAAACTTAATTCAGCAGCCGTGGACTGATCATGGAAATGATGTGTTATGAATTTGGGGCCCAAAGGGGTTCCACAAAAATTAATGAAAATAACAGTTCACTATATTTTTCTAGGACGTTACTGTGTAAAATATTTTCATATATATGAAACCTCTTGAAATTTAAAATGCTCTGAAGCAAATAGGTCAAACATCATCATTATTAAAATGTTGAAACTAAAGCTCAAAGATGTTTAATGACTTGCCTAAGATCATGAAGGAAGTTAGAGACAGAGCTGGGACTTAACCTCAGATAATCTACTGCATTCTCTGTTCCCAATAAATATATAGTTTTGTCTAAACTACTTGATGTGCAAGAAACTAAATTATACAAATTTCTTTTTCGAAAAGTTTCATAAAACCTTACTGGTTGCCAGTGAGTCCTAGGAGATCCTTTTATTTGTGCATTTCCCTGTCCTGAGGTGATTGAGGTATCATGGAAAGACTATTGGACCAGGGGATTCAAGGACCAGATTTTACACCTATTTTTACAGCTAAGGTGTGCCATTTTGGATGATCCACTAATCCTCTGGCCTTCAGTTTCCTATTCTGTAATGTGGTTGAATTAGATCGGTCATTCCCCACAATAACTGACCATCAGAACTTATTATTCAGAGAATCAGAAAGTGAAGCCCAAGCATTTGCATTTCTAAAAGTATCCGAAGAAACTTCTGATGATGGATAAGATTTAGGAATAGCTGGATTAAATGATCATTAAGATCATTTTAAGTCCTAGGGTTCTCTGATATTCATAACAGCTAACATTTTTTAACAAGTCTGAACCTATGTTAAGGACCTTACATATATTGTCTCACTTATCATCACAACAATCCCATGAAATAAATATTAACTTTTTAAAAAAATTAGAAACATGAAATGGAATTTCAATCACCTGTTCAAGCATGAAGAGTTAATTGTTAGGATTCAAGGGCAGAAACTGAACTATGTGTGGTCCCAAAGTCAGGCTCTTATTGACCACGATCTTGAACCTGCATCACAGAGCTTTCATCCTAATCACTGAATCTAAGAAGAGTTCCAAAGGGAATACGGTTTTCACTAAGTATATGTGATCACCAATCATTATATATAAAATGGTGAAAGAATTTATCCCTCCAGTCTTTAAAATTTGTTCATTTAAAAAAAATGAGTAGGAACTGTGTGTTTGGCACTCTGTTAGGTGCACAGTGTTCACTTAGAGACCACTGTATGTGTGGTCTTGGTCTCTGAAGCCCTCAGAATCTAATTTATCATTAATGCTGCTATTAATGAAAATGCCATTATCCATTGGATTCATTGTTTTCCTTCTCATAAGATGTGATGATCCTTCATAGACTCATTGTTCCCTGCCTTAGGCTGTTCTATTTCCACTAAACCCTCCAAGGTTTGTTTTTTTGTGTTTCAAACACCTTTGAATGTGTAACATTTCTGTACTCTCTTCTCTCAACCCTGCCCATTGATTCTTTTCATGAGGATATTCTTAACCTTTAGGGCTGAAACTTTGAAATTATTATTTTTAACACCATTGTCCCTACTTCTAAGCCTTGCTCCAAATTACTGCGGTCTTCAAGAAAGATTGCTCATACTGATATCCCTGGCACTGATGTTGACACCAATATTGGCCCTTCTTTTGATGTGACTTATTTTATTTCTGTTTTTCTTGCTGTTAATGTCATTTTGTTTACCCTAAACCTCCCAATTAGACTAAGAGTCCACAGATAACAGAAATAATATATTCTCATCCTATGAATGTCGGAACACTTAGCATAAGTTTCTGTAGATTACCTGCTATCCAAATTTTGTTCTTAGCTAGTGGACAGATTGATTGACAGGCTTGGGTGGCTGAGAGAACAGGTGAATCAATACCTGTGAGAGCAAAGGAAACAGAGAGAAAAGGAATAGCCTTTGATGCCAGTGACAAGCAGTGCACATATCAGCCTAAGGGAGCAGAAGGAGAAAGAATAAAGAATAGAGGATTTGCCATTCAGGTGGAGGCAAAATTCAAAGGAGCCAGAGTAAGATAGTTCCATCCAGATTCTTCATTGCTCTACTCTCAGGCCCAACCCCCTTGACCTCTTCCTAGCCTCAGTACTAGTTCAGTACAGGAGCATCTGTTATAAGTAATGATGCCCTTGCTTTTTGCTTAAGGTCATCAGTGTAAGAGAACAGCTATTTTCCCATTTGTTCTCAACTTGACACCACCTTAGAAGACATCTAGTTATTTCTACACCTAATGTATAAACCCCTCCTCAGCATATTGGAAAAAAAGATAATATAGCATCTGCTTTAACACTTAACCAAGGTGGCCTCCTTTAATGCTAGTTCTAATTAGCAGAAATCTTCTTATTAGCGTAAACCTAGCATGGTCACTAAGACTCAGGACATTGGAATCATACTGTCTAAACATAAATCTTGGCTTTTCCACTTAC
>NW_007754728.1:2010-2456 GCF_000696425.1 Galeopterus variegatus | reverse complement strand
ACTTACCAGCTGTACAACCTTAGAAAATGACATGTGTTCTGGGCCTTGGTGTTCCTATCTGTAATATGGGATCTTCTAAGATTGTGGAGATTAAATGCTATAATGTGTATAAAATGCTGAGCACAGTGCCTATAATGCTTAACAAATTTTTTGTTATTAATTAATGCCTTTGCTATTGTTACTTTTATTATTGTTGTGATATGAAAAACTTCCAGGGCTACTGTGTTGTACAATTCCAGAAAATGCCATTCAATCATTAGTTTTAGCAGTTTAGAATTCAAAAGCTGAGTTCCCCAAATTTCACAAAGTTAGTTTCACAGGGCCAATAATTGAAATTGTTATATAGCCTTTTGGCATAAACAAAATAGCACCTTGCCATTGCACACGTAGGAAAAAGGAATAATGAAAAGTTATTGCTTAATAAGTACAGAGTTTATGTTTAGGAT
>NW_007754728.1:0-1471 GCF_000696425.1 Galeopterus variegatus | reverse complement strand
TTTAAAGTAAATCCCAAAATCTTGACAGTTAACCATGATAACCATTATCACAATCTAAAAAATTAACAATTCTTCAATATCACCTAATACCTAGTCCATAGTCAAGGGTCTCCAATGCCTTTTCACAGGTGGTTTATTTAAGCCAAGATTCGTGTAATTTTTGATTGTTACATTTCTTAAGTCTCTTTAGAAGAGCCCTCCCTATGTGCTTGGCCTCTATTCCTCTCTTTCTTTTGCGTTCACCACTCACTTCCTGAAGAGCCAGTCAGCCTGTAGCATGCCCCACATTTTAGATTTTATTTATTATTTTGTCATGATATTGTTGCTTTTCTATCCACTGTAATCTCTTTAAAACAAAAAGTCAGAACTAGAGTCTCAGTTATATTTCCATCATCATTTTTATACAAGCATTTCATTGATTGTGCTGTGTATGTCATACTCCTTCAAATCAGAAAGCATTGGGGAAATTAGGAACTGTAAAAAAGAATAATGACTTCAATTAATTAAAGCACATGAAATATATAATGTTCCATTAGCTCATAATTAAATTCCAAAGACAGAGAGGAAGGAAACGTAACAAAACAGAGTAAAAGTGCATTCATCTGTCACCATTGAGATTAGACAGTTTATCCACTNTTTACCACAATAAAAATAAAGAAAGAAAAATAAATAAAGAAAATAGGATCCCATTTAGGATGCACTACTGTTTCCCCATCTCAGAAATTTACTGTCTTTCATAAGGCAGTTCTTTTTATTTCAAAAACTGAAAAATCATCAGTCTTATAACTGAACCCTTTAGCAGAACAGTCTGACACTCTCAGTGGTGGCATTAAAAACTGCTCCTCTAAACCTGGAATAACAGATTCTCATTCTCTCAGTTTAAATATTATTTCCCTCAAACAGGGATTGAAGTACCAAGGAACAAAGCACCAATTCTGCCTAAGCACATGTGCTGACTGTGCAAAGCCTTGCATTGAGTCAACTTAACCAGTGCTTCATGCATAATAGAAAAGTGCATATTCCTTCAACGTGTTTGGTGTGTAGGAGATATATATGCTACATGTCATATCACATTCAAGTATATATATGATTGAGATGAGATTTGATTTTTTCATATCCTTACTAGTCTATTATTTGCTTGACATTCATTTCCATATTACTTGGAGATATATAAAATATATTAATTTCTCCCCATATTTTTGTCATTTATTTTCTTTTACATGATTCAAGGCTATATTGTTAGATATAACCTAGGTGAGAATGTTGTTTCTGGTGAAATTTTTATAATACTTCGGTTTCTCTTTATATTGTTGCTAATGCTACTTTGCCCTAAGTCTATTTTGCTTATTATTAATATTGCTGCACCAAACTTTTTCCCTATTTCTCTTTTCAAGACTTTCTTTCTGCATATCTGTGTGTTTAGATACATATCTTATAAGCAGCATATAATTGGATTATCAGATCCAATATG
>NW_007754727.1:1719-7848 GCF_000696425.1 Galeopterus variegatus | reverse complement strand
TATTATACTTACTACACCTTTAAATAATAGAGGGGTTTAATACAATTTTCACAAGAAGCAAATCACACCTGTGATCAGGATAGAGAAATCCAAAGGCCATTTAGTTTATTGTGGAGTAGGAATAATTCATATGGCTTTCTTAGAATCTAGGTGAATTAGAATTAATAAAGCATTCTCTTTCTTGTGCCATATTTAAACATAACAGTCTGATGGCTAGTGGACTTTGCATGTGACTAAATACTAGAAAAATAAAACCTTTTTGAGAAAAAAAAGAAAAAAGGAAAAAACTTGATCCTTTTGTTTTCCCATTTTCATGTTCCTTTGATTCAAAATACTTTGTAATATCTAAGAAAAAAAAAAAAACCCTAAAGGCTGAGAAATAGATTTTGATTGTAATAAATCAATTAATGTTTTTACTCAAGATTTTCATTAATGGACACCAACCTAAAATTAAAATGTCCTTTAAGGTGTTTGCATGATTTGTTTTCCCAATTTGTTGGCATAGTCCTACAAACTTGAGGAAACAATGACATATTTTTCAGGCTGGGCATAAGAATGATGTGAATAATTTTGCTATGTTGAAATAAACTAATGCTACTTTACTGCATGCAGATTCATGTAGTTTATTTTTCTGAGAAAATGAATGTCAATTTGAAATCATTCCTGGCCAAGGGAAAACTTCTGAATAGTGAATGAGTGTCAGAAATCAAATCATATGAATGTTCATATCTTATATATTCAGTACACCTTTTTATAAACATTGAATATTCAAAATTCTTTATTCTCCTTCCCAGAATAATTAATATTAAAATTATGCTCTTAGCTAGTTAACATCTTGTCTTTCTCACATAACTCTTCTTTCACATATATAACAAGTATCTGTTAAACAAAATACATACCATGATCGGTGAGAAAGTAGAAGCTTGAAGATTTGGTATGAATGGTTGAAAGTAGCACTGCTGACTTTCTCCTAATAATGAGGTGTGGAATGTAGAGTGAGTTTTGACAATAGGCGAGAGCAAAAATTTTATTTCTACATTGCTGTGAATTGAATAATGTCTCCCAAAGTCTATGTGTTAACCCCTACTGTGACAGCATTAAGAAAGTGAGAAACCTATCATGGCAATTGAAAGGTGGGGCCTTGAAGGGATGATTAGGTTGTGAAGATCATGCCCAAATAAATGGATTAATCCATTGATGGTTCAATTCATGGGCATGGTTCTGAGGACTTTAAAAGGAGAAGGAGGGAGGAGTTAGCAGTCTTTCTGCTTCTGCCATCTGCCATGTGACACCCTGCTTTTCTGTGAAGAGTCACTACCCATAGCAAGGCTTTCACCAGATGTGTTCCCTGTACTTTGGATTTCCCATCCTCCCAAACTGTAAGCAATAAATATTGTTTCTTTATAAGTTACCCAATTTCAGGTATTTTGTTATAAGTGGCAGAAATGGACTAATACATACATTGAACACCAAGCCAGATGTGAGTCTCTTAAATATAACAGTAGATGGGCTACTTTTACATTAAAAGATCTCCAGACATTAGAATGGGGACTGAGGAAGAGAACAGAGACCCAGAATCGATATATTACGAAAATTAATAAAAGTAATTCCTGTCAGAACAGAAAAGCTACAATTTAGTTAAATGTATTACCGAGAGCCAAAGTATTTATAAAAAAATAATTGATCAAGACAGATCTGAAAGCAAATTTAGATCATATGCAAATGTGGTATTTAGTACAATTTGCAATAGTAATATACATAAGAATGTTTCAAACCCTTTACAGTTAATGTGGGCCAAGAATTGAGAGATTTCCAGAAGAGCAGCACACATTGAAAGGAGACAACTTTAGACAAGGCAAAAACATTGACTAAAAAATCATCCTAACAATAGAAGTTAGACTTCTATTCAGATTGTATGTACCCCTATAATAATGTATAAAATAGGTACCTTGTTTTTAACCAACTTAAATACAGCTCAACCAACTTGACTAGTGTGAAGAAGGAAATCTAAGATCAGCCCAAATTATGGTTAGTTTGAAAAATTCTTTGTTATTAGAGTCAGATTAATTGTGATACGATTACTTCCCTGGTCCTGGATGTGCTTAGGCAGCAACTAGATAACTAGCTGAATCTCTTGTATGTTTTCAAAACTACTAAGTCTGTGCTTTAAAAAATTTTATTATATTGAATCGAAAACTGCCTACAGTTTTTTTATTATATGACAAAAGGCACACACATGTAACTTTATTGGAAGAGAAATATCGACAGATTCAACTCCTTCAACAATTTTCACATGAAAACATGTGAAAAATAATCTCATACAGCCATAAAGTAACTAAAGAGAAAGAAAATGGATAGTATTAATCAAAGGGAATGGGAGTGACAAATCTTGAAAGGCTTGCTGAAATTGTAGAAAGCAATGTCAGGCAAAATTAAGTTTTTAGCAATTACATCAACAGATCCTATTTAAGCTGAAAGAAAAATCACAGATCCACACACATTTATGATAAGAATGACCTCTAATGTCATACATTCTTTCACAATTGAAGATTGTGCTCTACTTTGCTTCACTTTTTTTTTTTTTTTTTTTTGGCCAAGTGGTTTACCACATCAGACAATATTAACAGACCCATGATAAAACAGCCTTCAGAGAGTACAATCTGCAGTTCACCATGGCTCATCCCCACCAATGTTGTCTCTGTGTGGAGTCCATATAAATTGTCAACAAATCATAGATTGGTTGCAGAGTAGTCACAGAGAGAGAGTATCCTCAGAGATGTCCAGTTGTCTTCATAGATAGGGGGTAATTTTTCCCCCATGATTTTAAAAAAGTTTGAATGAGAACTTTACTAAGCCGAGGGAAATTTAAATCTTGGCAAAATAAATTGAGAGAGACATATGTCCAGCTCTAGCATTTCTTTACATCTTCCCTAATCTTTCATACATCTTTAGTAATACTTTTTTTAAATTATAGTTTTCTGAAAAAGACTGGACTTCAATAAATGTCTTCTAATGACCAAGATTTTCTCAATATTAGCAGTGTACTTTTCCCATGGGTATCTTGCTACTCTATTTCTGCAAAATCCTCCTTGATCCCCTGGATGAATTGCTACACTATCCTCAACAGTACAGTATATGTTATGAAATAAGTATGGATTTTAGAGTCAAGTCTCAGCTCCCTCACTTGTTCTGGTGATCTTGAATTACTGTCTCTAGTCCTTAGTTTCCCCTTTATCCTCCATTAAAATATAAAACAATAATATATTAATTAGACATGTAATTAACTATGTGCAAGAACAGCAATCACTGACTGAAACAGGTTAAGTTTTCACAAGAAATCTCAAAGCAGCCTGTGGCAGTTATTGATTCAACTTCTTTTTGAAGCAAGCAGAAATAGAAACTCTTTTGTGTTCCTACTTTATCACCCGTAGTATTCTGGATTTTATCCCAATACTTGTTATTTCAAAGTCACAAGATGGCTTCTGCCACTTTTCACTTATTACTCGGGTTGATGGCAGGAAGCAGAGGAAGAGACAAGCTGTCATGTTTGTCTTTTTGTGTTTCCTTTTATTGGGAAAGCAGTTTTGTCAAATTCTCCCTCCCACCCAGAAGTTTCTCTCTTAGTTATCACTGCCCAGAATTTAGACATGTGGTAAGGCTCTGGTTTTAAGGAAAGCTCAGATATCCCAGAACACAATTGTTTTGACTGATTCTGAATAATCATGATCCATCACAAGACTGAACTTATTGGAAGAAGGAAGATATGTACAGGTTAGTAGTAGTATATGTCACTTGCTTGCATACGTTGAAGAGGTGGTATGAGGATTCAATGAAAATGTATACAAATGTCATTCCAAACTGAATGTTAAGTACATGTTAGCCTCATAATATTACTTAGAGTTTTGTGCCTGCCTTGTTCTAGCATATTTTAGGTTATTAATTGCTATCTGCTGACAGAATTTATATTTAATTCACCCACACACATCACACATTACCTGTGATAGTGAATCTGGAATCAATATCTTGGGAGTTAATAAATGTACCCTTAAGCCTTTAACTTTTATGGTTATAATTGTGTATAACTATTGGTTGACATTTGTTTGAAAACAGTCAAATTAGACTGTAAGCTTTGTAAAGCTTACAGGCATTTTTTTTTCAGTTAAATTCCAGGTTATCTGTATTTAGGTGTTATTTGAATAAAAATATTAAGTATATGGCTATGCACTTGTTAAGATCAATCCTAAATGATCCTTGGCATGACTAGATTTAACTAAATCTTTAAATACACATAACCTTTTGTTTCTTGCTTTACTAATAACACCTGCACTTTCTCCTCCCTACTTCCAATATCATCTTCACATGACCTTTCTGAGATATTTAAAAAAATATCTTTTATCTGACACAGATGAAGAGTAATAAATTAAAACTAACAGTGACTTTTAAAAATATCTTTTTAAAATAAATACCACCACTATTTTAAAATATTTTTATTAAAGAATAGTCTCAGTAGCAAGAAATAAGTAAAACCATAACTTCCGTGAAATCAAAATAAAACTATGAAAGGTGTCTGAGTTGGAAAAGAAATGACAAGCAACAAAATGTGTCAAAAGACTTACAGAAAATAGTAGTCATTATGATCCTTTTAAAAAGTCTATTCCACTGAAAATAATTGGAATGCCATTCATGGTACATTAAAAATGTATTCTGGTCAATTAATCCAGGGAAAAAAATTGGTCGAGGAAAATTATAAAGGCTTTTGTTGTTATTTTTTCCATGTCTTCTTGAATCTTTTATACACTGATTCACTGTGAGTCTTCAAGAGGAAGAAATGTCATACAGTGTTTTCCAAACTTAATCTGTCAAAGATGCCCTATAGAAACAAATATTGCCCAGGATTAGTGCTTAGAGAAACACATTTTGGAGAACACTGGCTAAGTAACTAATTCTGCTTAGAAATACTACAGCCTGGGAGACATTGCTCATATTAGTAAGCAGACCGGGGTCCATTTTCAGTTACAATGCTAAGGAAAAGGGAAGCTTTTAGACAAAAGAAGACTTAAATCCAATCATGTAGATGCAGAATGTGAAACGGAAGAAACTAGAACCAGAACAGAACATTTGATCCTGCAGAGAAAATGCAGCCCCTACAGTTTAAAGAGACTGTTTTTCTAGTAGGGAGCAGAAACTGCAGCAGCATGTTAACATTACCAGAGATCACAGCGCTGAGAAATAACTGAAGCAAGAGTCCTGAAGTAAGGAGGTGGCCTTCAAATATAAAGCAGAACATAGGAGATAAAAGTATGTCAACCACACAGATTTAGATATGGATTGTACTAGAATTAAGTTTTTATCCACAGCAGTTAAGACCTGCTAGTCAGGACCCACTGTGTGCTATTGTTGTGTTGTATAAATTCCTTGAAAAGTATGATCTATACACATCTTTGTATTAGTCCGTTTTGTGTTTCTATAACAGAAAGACCTGAGACTGGGCAATTTATAAAGAACACAGGCTTACTTGGCTTATGATTCTGGGATGGCTGCATCTGGCATGGGCCTCAGGCTGCTTCTACTCATAGTGGAAAGCCACAGGCAGCCGGCGGGTACAAGCAGATCACATGGCAAGAGGAATCAAGAGAGAGAGAGAGGAGGTGCCAGGGTCTTTTAAACAACCAGCTCTCACGTAAACTAATATAGCAAGATCTCACTCAGGCCTCGCTCCCCCAGGGAGAGCATTAATCCATTCATGAGGGATCTGCCCCCATCCATCACTACCACATTGGGAATCAGATTTCCACATGAGTTTTGGTGGAAACAACACATCCAGACTCTATCAGTCTTAATACAAAATATGAATTCAAACATTCCTATAAATTATTTGACCATTTTGAAACAATTTAAGGTTAAACAACCTCTAGAAAATTTTGTAATATATAGATGCTGGACTGTGTTAATTTTACTTGGCCAAGGAAGGTGTTTTGAAATTCAAATGTGAAAAACCTAATAAAACCTCCCACAAAATTCTCTGTCTTTTGGGGGCCGGCCAGGTGGCACACTGCTACAGTGCGCCACTTGGGAAGCGCAGCGGCGCTCCCACCGAGGGTTCAGATCCCACATACAGACCGGCCGCTC
>NW_007754727.1:0-646 GCF_000696425.1 Galeopterus variegatus | reverse complement strand
GGGAAGAGTCAAAGGAGAGAAAGAGGACAGCCTCAGCTAGTTACTTTATAAGGTTTTCTATAGGTTGTACATGATGTATAGGTTTGGGGTTGTTACTAGGTTAGGTAAAGGTTACAAGAAACACTCTAGGTTATTTTGTGGCCTTATGGTGCAATTAAGTCTGCTTCTCAGTAAAAATGAAATTATGATAATGTTTTCCAGGACAGGTAGAGGTGACTTATCCCAGATCTTCCAAGACACTATAATTTAGCTGACCGGGTCAGAACAGATCCTTTTGGTTATCACATGCAAACATTTAGTAATCTGGAAAAGTGCCAAACAAGATTTACACACACACACACACACACACACACACACACACACACACACACACACACACACNAAAAAAAAAAATTCTCTGTCTTTAAACAGTGCATCAATCCCTATATTAGCCACAATTTCTCACTAGAAAAAATATATGTAAATGTTTAGATGACTTTGAACTTTTTTCTTTCTATAACCATGAAATTCACTAGGATAGAAACTTCTTGAAGTCTTCGATCTTTGCTGTATTAGTAATGTAGTCTAAGCAGCTAGAACAGTATGTGGCAAGTAGGTGTTTAATATGTTTTTGTTGAATGGATAAATAAAATAAAATAAAATTTCA
>NW_007754726.1:6041-7848 GCF_000696425.1 Galeopterus variegatus | reverse complement strand
CATCAGGTGTTTCATGGTGGACATGAGGGAGCAAGAGTGAGCTAACCTGATCACGCAAACACCAAGAAGGGACACACACAATTCTGAAACATCTATTTGACTCACACTTGCCAAAGCAAGTGTCATATCCAAGCCCAGAGTCAGAGTAGGAGGGAGTTACAAAGTTACAGGGAATTGGTGTGGACAGATGGCGACCATCCCTGGGACCCCCGGTGCTATTGACCTACAACAATTGGCCGTGGGTGAGACCCATGTCATCTCTTGCTTCCATACCCCTTAAAACTGTCACCTCTGTATTGAGCACTCTGGAAAAGCCAAGTGTTGAAGACCAACCTATCAAAAATAAATTCTTGTTTGTAAACATGTGTCAGCCCACTCCCCTCAAGTCGTGTCTGCCAAGAATAACAAAGATGGAGCCTCCAACAACTGAGTTTAATGTTATCAAATTGTGCAACACTTGATAGTACTGAGCTATTTAATCCTAAGGGCTAAGATGACTCAACGTAAATATTTAGTCTTGTCTCTGCAGCCCCAGCTACGTATTCCAGGGGTCAAAGGAATAAAAGGGGAGAGACGAGGGATCTGAAAAAAGAGGCTCTGTGGTCAAGAGCTCAAAGCCCAGCTCAGCCATCTGGAGTTATGTGACCCTGGAAGAGTCACTTAACCTCTCTGATCCTCAGTTTCCTCATCTTCAAAACAGGTATTAATCATTCATTTATTCATTCAACATATTTATTGGGAATCTACTAAATGCAAATCCTTGTACTTCTGGAGCTCATGGTCTAAGTTGGAGACACCCAATAAAAAGAGAAATTATAATACAAGGTAAGAAACCATGAGGCATGCACAGTTGAAACCTAAACCTACCTCAGGAGATTCAAAGAATGCTTCATAGTGTAATTGATGACTGAACTGAGACTCAGAGAGAAGGTAGAAATTTGTTCAGTTTTGAGAAAAAGTAATGCAGGAAGAGGTGCAATTGTGCAACCGATCATGGTCAAGAGGAAGATGCTCTCCTTTCTGGTTTTAAAGACAAGCTCACTATTAGCATGGCAAACAGAAGAAAGTTCTAGAGCAGTGTTTCTCAGACATCCATGCATATACACATTCTCTGCGGAATCTCCTTAACATGCAGGTTCTCCTTTAGTAAGTCTGGGGTGAGGTCTGAGATCCTGCTTTGGTTTTCTAACAAGCTCCCAGGTGACGTTGCTGCTGGTTCACGAACCACACTGAGTGGGGGAGGTTTTGGTGCATCCACGGAAGTGAGGATATCTACATTTTTCCCCCAAATATGTTGAGTTTATTTGTGAATATAAAATTGGATTAAAATCTGGAATGCATGCCATGACAAGCCACAAATATATTCAGTGAGGGAAGAGAAAGAGAAAGTTTTTATTGGCATAAAGGGAGATGTTCACGTAAGCTGCTTGGAAACAGAGTTCATTGGTTTTGTATATCTACATTTAAAATTTTCATTTTCTCTCCTTAGCACTCAAGATGTTAAGGACAGGTGGCGATAACTTTGTGAACACAGTGAATCCTAGCCAAGTAATAAGAGGGATTCTGAAAAGAAGGGAAGTGTCGTTTACTTGAAAAACCTCAGGAAACTGAAGCACTTTCTGAAAGGTGTTGTCATCGAGGGCTTCAACCCTCCAGGAAATGCTAGAATTCTGCTCCATCAAATACTCCCACTTACCAACCTCATTCTCTTAATTTGTTTGAGCCAAAGTAGCCTGTGTGTCTTGTGCTGTTTTGGTTCACTAGGACTCTCATTACAATTTTTTTTTTTTTTTTTTTTTTTTTTTCC
>NW_007754726.1:0-499 GCF_000696425.1 Galeopterus variegatus | reverse complement strand
ATAACCTATGATAGCACATCAAGGAACTAGAAAAACAAGGACAAACTAAGACCAAAATTAATAGAAGAAAAGAAATAATCAAGAAAACAGCAGAAACAAACTAAATAGGGACCAAAAAAACCCAAAAGTTCAACAAAACGAAGAGTTGATTTTTTGAGCAGATAAACTAAATAGACAAAACTTTAGCTAGACCAACTAAGAAAAAAGACAGAAGATTCAAATAAATCAAATTAGAAATGAGAAAAATAAAAAACATTACAACGGACACAACAGAAATTCAGAGGATCATAACAGACAATCAAGAAATGCTATACGCCAACAAATTGAAAATCTGACAGGAAATGAATAAACTTCTGGACACATAGAGCCTACCCACAATGAATCATGATGAAACAGAAAATCTGGATGGACCAATAACAAGTTACAAGACAGAATCAGTAATAAAAAGTTTTCCATAAAAGAAAAGCCCAGGACCTGATGGCTTCATTGCTGAATTTTA
>NW_007754725.1:7363-7848 GCF_000696425.1 Galeopterus variegatus | reverse complement strand
CTGGGTGAAGACATTTTTAACATATGCAACTCCAAATTGTTTAGTATCCATAATACGTAACAAATTCTTACAAATTAGCAAAGAGACAAATGGTCACTCAGTATGTGGGGGAAAATCATGAACCGCTTTTTCACAGAAAAGGAAATACAAATGACCCCTACAAAGTCATTAAAATATGTTCTGTCCCATTAATAACTATGGATTAATAAACAAACCATAATGAGATACAATTAAAAAGCCTTATAGTAGAAAGTGGCAAAAGAAAACCTTTTTCGACTTTTTTTTTGACAGCTGGTGCGTACAAAGATCGAACCCTGTACCTTGGTGTTTATCAGCACAGCATTCTACCCAACTGAGCTAACTGGTTAGCTCCCAAAGAACGTATTTTTAGCTCTAGGTAGGAATGCAAATTGGCACAGGAATTTGTAGATTATTTCCTTTTACTATACTATCATTTCTTTTTACTGTCTTATTATTTCCTTTTA
>NW_007754725.1:0-1778 GCF_000696425.1 Galeopterus variegatus | reverse complement strand
TTGCATGGATCCTTATAAGAGGAAGGCAGAGGGAGACTTTACAACATACACAGAGGAGAACATGATGTGAAAATGAAGCACAGAGAGATTTGAAGACGTTAGCCTTGAAGATTGAAGTGATGTGACCACAAGTCAAGAAAACTTGGCAGCCAATATAAGATGAAAGAAGGAACAGATTCTCCTCTAGTACCTACATGGTAGTGTACCCTTGTTAACACCTTTATTTCAGCCCACTGGTACTGAGTTCAGACATATGGCCTCCAAAATTGTGAGAAAATAAAATTTTATTGGTTTAAGCCACCAAGTTTGTGTTCATTTGCTATAGCAGATACAGGAAACTAATACAAATAGCAATAAACAATTATAAAATAAAATAACAAATAATGCAAGGTCAATCAAAACTCCAGCAGTTATTTTTTATGGAAACTGATAAGCTGATTCTATGAGTTACATGGGAATAAAATAGCAAAGACAATCGTAAAGAAAAACAACGAAGTTTCATGGTTTACATTACCCGGTTACAAGATTTGCTATAGAACAATATTAACTAAGTAAGGCTGGTATTGGTGCAAAGATAAACCCCCAAATAAATGTAGATTAATGATAGGTAGGTAGGTAGACAGATAGACAGAAAAGATATTAGAATATTTTCACAGCCTTGACACAGTCAAATTAGAAAAAAATTATTCTAGGAAAATCACTAACTGTCATAAAATAAAACTGATAAATTGAACATCACTAAAATTAATAAATTTTATATCCCCCCAAAAATATATGATTGAAGGAATGAAAAATCAAGACACAGATTTGGAGAAGATATTTATAACACAGATACCCAAGAGAGGACTTATATTGAAAATACATGAAGACTTCCTTCAAATCTACAAGAAAATAAGTATAACATGGCAAAAAAAAAAAAAAAAGACATAAGTTTTCATGGTATGTCACGCAAGAGGATACCCAAGTGGCTAATAAATAATATAAAGAGTTTGATATCATTACCATTCGGGTAAATGCAAATTAAAACATTAATGAGACACCACTACACTCAAGGAGACTGGCAAGATGAAGCGTTGGTGAGCTTACACAGCACCTGGAACTGCCATATATTGCTGATAAACTTGTAATATGGTACAACTGTTTTGGAAAGAAATTTGGCAGTTATTTCCTAAACCTAAACATATGCCTATATTAAGATGCTACAACCCCGTTCTTGATATACCTCCAAGAGAAATTAGTAGCTATGACCACAGAAAAGAATGGTTCCAGAGAATTCATACATATGCCTATATTAAGATGCTACAACCCCGTTCTTGATATACCTCCAAGAGAAATTAGTACCTATGACCACAGAAAAGAATGGTTCCAGAGAATTCATAGCAGATTTAATCATGAAAGCTGCAAAGAGAAAATAATCCAAATGTCCACTAATAGAAAAATGGATTAAAAATTATGGCATATTTATACTATAGAATACTTCACAGTGATAAATAAAGAACAATTTTCCGATACATGAGAAAACATGGATGAATATAATAAATATGTCAACTGAAAAGAGGACAGACACCAAAGTCTATATGTTAAAAATTATGGCATATTTATACTATAGAATACTTCACAGTGATAAATAAAGAACAATTTTCTGATACATGAGAAAACATGGATGAATATAATAAATATGTCAACGGAAAAGAGGACAGACACCAAAGTCTACATGTGTGTTTCCATTCATACAGAATTCAAGAACAGGCAAAACTAACCTATGGTGATAGAAATCA
>NW_007754724.1:7287-7849 GCF_000696425.1 Galeopterus variegatus | reverse complement strand
AGCAGTGCGGCCTCAGAGAGCCCCTTGGGAGGAGGAGTAAACGTGGCTGTCCTTGAGTATATGGTGGCCGGTGGCTACTTTTCTGCTGACCGGAGCCTGGCTACTGCTCACTATGATACAAACTGATCGAGATTTAAAGAAGAAAGCAGAGCTGTTGGAAGCACGGATAATCTGTCTGGAGGATGACGTGCTGCGACTGAGCACCCCTGCCTCTCACACCTGGAAGAACGACAAACCCAGTGGTGAGTTGGAGGAGACTTTTCATCTCCAGGCAAGACCTGTTGTGCACCAGAAACTGAAACACGAGCAGCCTATAGGACCAGGAGGACAACCAGAGGGTGGTCCACAGGTAACTGAATTCACTACCTATGTCCCACATACCTGGGCTGAATTAGTCGATTTAGGGAGACAGTTGAGCAGAAACATGGGGAGCCCCTAGCTGCTTGGCTGCTGCGGTTATGGGACCTAGGGGTGGATAGTGTAATGTGCTCTGGTGAGGAAATGGAAAAATTGGCCTCCATCACCATGCACCCATCCCTGAGGCAGTGGCTGCAGAATAGCT
>NW_007754724.1:1635-3929 GCF_000696425.1 Galeopterus variegatus | reverse complement strand
TCATTCTGATTCACCCGTTGAATGCACAACGTTATGCTTGGCCCTTATTCTTCACTAGCTCATGAAACTGACATCCATTAGCACTTACCATGTGCCAGGCACTGAGCATACAGCTATAAGAGGCAAGGTGGAGGAATGATCTAGGCCATGAATGTGGAGTCACAAAGTCCTGTTTACTGGTTTTCAGTGTGACGCTGAGCAAGTGACCACATCTCTGAGCATTCACTGTCATCACTTTAAGACAGGGTTCATAAATTCTACCCAGCCAGTCAGTGTGAAGGTGAAAAGGAAGTTTGATAAAGTTCCCAGCCATATGCTTGGCACATAGTAGATGCTCAGAAGGGAGCAGCTTTTATTCCAGAGATGGGAGATGGGTGTTAGGGGTGATTGTGGATTGGGAATGAGCCTGCAGTCAGGCATGGGAGTGGGGATAGATGGAAAATAGAAAAGCAGTTGAGGATGAGGAGAGAGCTGTAGATGGGGATAGACGTGGTGATAAACTGGGATAGAAATGGATTTGGAAACGGGAATGGGGATGGGGACAGGAATGGAGCTGGAGCTGAAGATGCGGTGGGGGATGGGGATCGTGTTGAAGATGGTACTGGCGTTAGGGGTGGGGATAGGCTTGGAAATGGTGTTGAGCTTGGGGCTGGGGTTGGGGGTGAATTTTGGGGTAGATGGTTGAATATGGGATTGGAGAGAGAGTTGGGGATGGGGAGGAAAGTTGGGAGGTGGAAGAGAAAGGGGTTATGTTCAGATGGGAATAGGGATGGTGTTGGGCTTGAGGATGGAGAGAGAAAGAGACGTGAGGATGGGAAGAGGGAGGGACTCGACATGAGGAAGGGGCGGGGGTTGGGAGAGAGTTAAGATTTGGAATAACCTTGGGATTTGGCATGGTGGTGGGTAGGTTGAAGTTGAGTTTGAAATGGCACTGGGGTTGAGAGTCCCCAAAGAGAAAGTCTGGGCTAGGGCCATGCAGGGCTCACCTTCAGGGTCCAGCAGACGTGCTAGCCCCAGGTGCTGCTCGGCTGTGCGGAAGGCTTTCTGCAGGTTGTAGTTGGCGTTGGACTTGGTGAGTTTGCTGAAGTCTATGAGGTCGGGCCTGGGCAGGGGCACAGAGCGGGCAGGCAGCAGGCAGTCTCCAGAGCCAGTGAGCAAGCAAGTGAAAAGACATCCCCATCTGAGCCCCACCCAGGGCAAGGGGCAGGAGGGGCACAACCCATCGAAGGGGAAAGCCAGTGTGCTTGTGTGTGGCTGTGCAGTGTCTGCCTGTGGCTGGAGTACAGTAGGCTTGTATACGACTCTGTGGGTTCCTGTGAACATGTGTGCATGTACATTTGTTACCAGGCACATGTAAGCCAGTCTGTGTGCACAGACATGTGAGTGGGTCAGCCTGTGGGTGCTTGTTAACAATGAGCCCACGTGGTGCCTGCCTGTGTGTATCTATGAAACTACCTGACAGTGCAAGTGTGTGTAGCCCTATGTGTATTGTGTGAAGGCACGTGTACGTCTGACACACACGTGTCTACTGGGGTGCGTTTATATATTGTATGTCGTGGTTAGAAGAGCGAGATCTGGAGTTGGCCCATGTAGGTTCAGCCCCAGCTTGGTAACTTCCTGGTTGTATCACTCTGGGTGAGCTACTTCATTTCTCTGTGCCTTGGTTTCCTCACTTGTAATGTAGGGATAATAATAGCATCTTGTTAAGAAAAATAGGAAAATGTCAGGGCCCCTCAGATGTTCAGAATCTTGCCCAGCATTTGCTGTACATATGCTCAGGTGTTCCTTGTCACTACTTAATGTAAGTTGTGTATGGGCACCCAGGTGTCCAGGGTTGTGGACTTAAGTATAAAAGACTAACAGCTCTGCTCCACAGTGTGTCTCAGAACTCTCAGAGAAGTCACTAGGATAGTTGCTCCTAGATCTGAATAAAACATGTTCATTTTTCTATACCCACAGCTCCCAGAACCTTTTCATTTTCGATTACCTAGCTCACAGTGTGGAGGGTTTGTAACCCAATCTGTGCAACAGACTCGAAGGGTCTATAAGCCGTAGCTTTACAATTGGCGTAGTCAGCAGGATATTTGAGCAGGTACAGGAGCCAAAAGCCCCTTGGAGAGGGAGGAAATGTGGCTACTCCCGAACATGTTGTGCCCTCTAGCCACTTTCCTGTTGACCAGGATCTGGTTGCTGCTTGCTATACTAGAAGTCAGCATAGACCAGGCACTCCATGAGCAGTGCGGCCTCAGAGAGCCCCTTGGGAGGAGGAGTAAACGTGGCTGTCCTTGAGTATA
>NW_007754724.1:0-550 GCF_000696425.1 Galeopterus variegatus | reverse complement strand
GGAGAACTGCCCAAGACTGTGAGTAAATGGCAAACATATACTGACTTGGTTCGAATAATTCAGGAGCTGGGGATGAGGCAGTCCATGATTAACGTGAACACCCGTGGCCCAGACAATGAAAATTTTACAGGCAGCATGAGAGACATAGTGCTGCAAAATGCCCCATCAACATCCTTTGGGTCACCGATGGCCAAACTGGCCTCATACATTGGTCGTCCTATACATGAAGTAATGACCATGATTGCCAGCCTGGGTGAAGCAGAGGATAGCAGGCAAGCAAAAGCGGTCCGGAAGTTGACTAAGACCCGACCCCTAAGAAATGATCAGAATCTTATCCTAAGGGGACAAAGCAAGACTAGCCGTAAGCAGATGTGGCTTGACTTGCTTGCAGCAGGGGTTGATAGCAAGAAAATTGGCCAGCAGCCAAATGCAGTCCTGTTTGCCTTTTGGCAGCAATTACGCCCTGAACAGCATTTCACTAAATGTCCAGAAACAGGTAGCAAAGTGCTCTTGGTGGACTTAAAGGATTTTTTGATTGCTTCTGAGGAGG
>NW_007754723.1:7565-7850 GCF_000696425.1 Galeopterus variegatus | reverse complement strand
GTGATACGTATTCTTAGTTTCATTATTTTCTTTTAACTGATATGACACTATATAAAAATTTCATTTGAGTTTCTCAATTGTATCTAGTTATATAGCACATTTTAGAAACTTGTCTGAGACTGACTTTATCAGTAATCTAACCAGTAAAGATCATATCCACGTATATGTGGTTATACATTTTTATTCTATTGAATTAACCCAGGACCATTTCAGTGATGCAAATCGTGTGCCCTATGGTTTAGCTGAAGCAGTCCTGGACTTCTTAGAAACGTTGATGAAGTTTCC
>NW_007754723.1:5029-5300 GCF_000696425.1 Galeopterus variegatus | reverse complement strand
CTGTCCCAACTGGTATACAAGATCAGGCTTCTTACTTGATTTCTCACTTGACTGGAAAGGAATCTCCTAAGTCATACTGTGCCCCTGTCATCTCTCTGATCCCGCCTGCTGCAGATTACTTTTTCTAACGCACAACTCAGATTATGTCACTTATTTATGTAAAACGCTCCCAAGCCTCCCCATTTATCTATTCCAACGTCCAGACTACTGTGCCCTGCATTTAAGACCACAGCCTACTTTTCTTATATTATTCCTTTGATCCCTCTTCCTA
>NW_007754723.1:2585-2956 GCF_000696425.1 Galeopterus variegatus | reverse complement strand
ATCTATCAAGAAACTTGTCACTTTCAACCTCAAATTTAGTTTCATATATAATAGCTGTCCTACTAGATTATAAACTCTTAGTAGATAAACCACTTCTTTTTCATTTTTGTTTTTTCTAATGAATGCATGCATGGCATTTCAAAATACAGAAATGGACTAGGTAGCCATGAGGGAGATGCTCTGATGAACTGAAATCTAGTTGTTGTGGGGGAAAAGGGAAAGACCATGCTTTGGTTATCTATTAGTGTGTAACAAACTACTCTGAAATTTAGTTGCTTGAAATAATTCAAATTGGTTATTGGTCATGATTCTGTGGGTTGGTGGGTTGATCATGAAGCTTCCTTTCTTCATAAGATATCAGGTAGGCCCAT
>NW_007754723.1:0-486 GCF_000696425.1 Galeopterus variegatus | reverse complement strand
ATATATTTTCTTTTCCTTGAGGACATCAAATTACTTCACATAATTCCTTATAAAATACTCACTTCTAAGGCATTCATAATGCTTTTCATGAGGCAAGATCTCATCATATCTCTGCAAGAGAGAGGTCACATACTAGTGTCCTGCAACTCTAAGGAGCAGCTTGATGACTTCTCCATAAGCTCCTCATGAAACTGAGTAGAGAATATAGCTTGCTGGCCAAGATTCTATACCACTTCTTCTAGAACAGCTTTCATAAACTCCAGACACTCAAAGCAGTGAAAAGCATGACACATGTAATTTTGTATTCATGTTATAAATCTTATTCATCTTAACTAATGCATTAATTCAAAATGTATGCATTTGAAGTATTATATCAGACACTAGTAATAAAAAATAAAAATCAATAGCCAATAAATTATACTATGTAACCAAAAGGTGCTTTACTGAACTCATAAGTTCTAATTCTGAGATTATCTACAATATACA
>NW_007754722.1:5460-7850 GCF_000696425.1 Galeopterus variegatus | reverse complement strand
AAGAGGAATATAAATGAAATGGAACCCTGGCTTACTCAAACAAAAATTAGCATTTAACCATGGATACATGAACTAATTGAGTGCAGGAGAAAAGGAAGCTATATTCATTCCATTAAGATATATGCTGTTAGAAGCTTTTTTTTTTTTACATTTTATATTTAATAATTTTTCTCAAAATTTATAATTGCCTAATATTAATTACAATAATTCAATCTGTAAAAATGTATAATACTTAGAGCATTATGGTCACAGGAAATTTTAGAAATCAATATTTCTGTATATTCATACATTGTTGGTGCAGGGAAGGATGAAGTGTGAAAGGATAATTAATAAAAAGACTTATTAACATAAATATATTTTATATTAGGATAAAAGTCTAAAGGAAAATAGATTGGAAATAAAAGCAAAAAGAAATAAGATAAATTTTCTGTCTTTTAAAGAGGATCATATTCATTTTGTAAGTGGATAAATGGTGACAACAAATTACTGAGATATTTAAAGTTCACTGGATAAGTTTATATGACTAATATGCGATCTATTCAAAAATGTCAATATTTACAATTTTGCAGAAATGTCATCCTTTGCAACTACCCAAACATATGATGAAAACATTTAGACAGTTTAAAAATATGTGCGTGTGTGTAAGGAGGCATATACAGTTTTAAAAATTATTTTAAGAATTACCTAATCAAAATTTTGTAAACTATTGACTTAGAGCAAATGTGTAAGTATGTAGTTGCAATCTGTCAGTGTTTAATCGGCTTCTAAAATATTGTCCCTTGTTCTAATGTCCATTATTTTCAAGGTATATTTATAGAGCTAACATAACTTATAGGATACATCCTAATCTAAAGCTATGTGGAGAAAATATACACAAATTTGCCTATATTAAGAAATATTACAAAACACTGGGAAACTCTTAGAAGTAAGACTTTTCTTTTCTTAAAAGACTGTAGAGTCTTAAGCACATCTCTAAAGGATTCATTCAACTAGCAGTGGTAACCAATTTGAAATAAACACACTAGTTGATCTGCAAGATTTTGGTGTCCAAGATTACAAGAGTATCCCCATATGTCTCTATGGAAATTACAGACTAAGTAACATTATACACTTACTTCAGCCATCTACATTAGAGTAGACACAAGCTGTTGGAGTTTTTACTTTTAATTTTCTTTCTTTCCCAGTTTGGACCTAGTATTAATTGTGCTTCATCCTTCTCTGTGTGCAAACCCCTCTACAGGCACATAAATTGAAGAGCCATCATTCTTTATTAGGGCATTGAATTGTGCTCTATACTACTTAGGAGTATATGGACCCAACTGAGTTAATGTACTTACCAAAATGCCCTGTCAAGTTCAGGAAACAACTGAGTTGAGTATGTAAATCTGGCCAAATAAGTGTTAATTATTTGCAATGCCTCTTCTAAGTATTCGTAAGAATCTTGAAGCTAAGTAAAACTTGCCTTTATCTCTTTACAAAGCCAGAACTTGCTGTTTCAAAACCAAAGATCAAGCTAATGTTCATTTTTGGTTTTGCCAAGACTATGAGCCTCTCACTGAAGTTGCCTGAAAGGTTCAGTCCAATTGGCTTTCCACCAGTAAGACGCAGTGTGCTCTGTACAGTTTTGACCCAGAATCAGGTGAATCTCAGTGGTTTTGGCTGAGCTACATTGTAAAAATTTGGATTTGTTTGGACTTGACACTTCCTGGGAACCCATTCAAACTGAAACCGGAAAAAGGTTTTGCACAAACCCTGTCCTATCCCGTTCTGCCAAGTTTCCCACTGCTCTAATGTTGGTCTACCTTCTGTATATTTGCATCAAGGGCAAACGGAAATATCCTCATGAATCTCTCATGAGGGATCTTGGGTGAAACAATCTAGACATTCTTTCTCCACCTTGTCCCCAAATACAGAGCCTGTGTTTTATGTTAGTCAGGTTTAAAATACTTCTGTTTTCCAATAATGGGTTATCTTCAAAGGGTTAAGCTTCTAAAACATGACTGCTTATGGTTAAATGAAGAAAATGCTGCTATAACAAGCGGGCTGTTTATGCAGAGTTGCAACCTTGAGGTAAAAGGTAATGACCAGCTTAAAAACTTGAGACTTCTTTCAGCCTGCAAAAATTGTTTCTTACAGCCCTGTCAAATTTTTCATAAATGTGGTGATGTAAGGAAGGGATCATTGAGAAATTATATAATGAATGCAACTTCACTAGCAGATGAATTAAGTATTATTGAATTGTTTAGTATTTGGAAGTCAGACTGACAACCTCTTCGTTGATGCTGATAAGTAGTTATACTTCCTATCTAACTGCCTCGTTTGATAATGTGTTTTATAGTCCTGTTCTTAAACACTATCGATAACACAGTGCATTCTCTGCATAAAAAAAA
>NW_007754722.1:0-408 GCF_000696425.1 Galeopterus variegatus | reverse complement strand
AAACTGACAGAGGAAGACATTTCAGTTAATAGATGAATATGAAGAGACAGACAGCATCACTGTAGATTCTGATGAAGATGGTGAAATTGATTGCATAAACAACAAGCCAGATTATGAGTCTTCAAATGGTGATACCCTAGATGAATTATTGCAAACTCAAGAATGAATGAGTAAACAATATGCTTTTAAGGACAGAAAGGAAATAGGATATTCTCATCCAGTTAGTCATTTGACAAGAAGGACTTCATGCAATTTTTCAGCAAGAACGTGGACCAGCCCATTTGTTAAGAGGGTGTATGACAGTACTCTTTCATCTTTTATTATGTTCATACACCAAAATTTACTTAATGCAGTTCATAAGTGGGCAAATGTCAAAAGCAGATGGAATACAAAAGTGATTGGAAGGAA
>NW_007754721.1:3235-11086 GCF_000696425.1 Galeopterus variegatus | reverse complement strand
TGTTATGTAAGAAGAATCAGTTCCTCAACATTACACAAGTAGTACATATTACAGCCAAGGATTTTAGTTCAGTATTTTTTTAAAAATATTTAGTATACTTTTGTTACAAACTAATTAGAGTATATGTTTTAATTATCGAATATTTTAAAATAGCCATTAGTCTGTCCATTCAAAAGTTATTTAAATGGATCTTATTTCTATATGCTTCCCCCCCCCAAAATGCATGAAAATATGAGACTATCATAATATTCAGAGGAATAGAATCAGATTAATTCCATTTATACCATGTTAATCAGTCTGCATTTGTGATCCTTCTATTTGGGTATACAAGCTGCTTGCTGAATTGTGCTGGTAGAGATAACCCTTAATTCCTCTTTATCCTGTTTTTGAATCATTTCATTAAACAAAAGCCTTTGAGTCTTTTGTTGCTTAGAACAAATGTTTAGATTTTAGGAACTGTAGCTACGTTTGTTATTCACAAATTCCAGAGCCTTTCAAAATTTATCATTCACATTCTCTGCTCTGCACACAATCAGTCATTATGTCAGCAGCTGCCCAGGGAGCCTCACTTCAATTCATTAAGCCAAATAATAACCATCAGGACAACCATTTTTACATGAAAAATAATAATAAAATTAAAGACTTAAATAGCAGAGTTCTTTACTTCTGTAGTTAAAAATTTATTACTTATGGGCCGGCCCGGTGGCGCACTGCTACAGTGCACTGCTTGGGAGCGCGGTGGCGCTCCCGACGAGGGTTCGGATCCCACATACAGACTGGTTCCCACTCACTGGCTGAGCGAGGTGTGGGAGCAACACCGAGGGTTGCGATCCCATTGCCGGTCCCGGTCCAGTATGGGTGCGACACTGAGGGTTGCGATCTGTTGCCAGACACGAAAAAAGAGAAAAAGGAAAAAAAAAATTTATTACTTATATGCAGTAGAAATCTCAATTACATTTTGACAGTTAGAGAAATGTAATATGTGTGTTGCAAATTAAATTGATTAGATTGATATGTTTTAATAATAGAAAAAGTTATAAAGGGTTCCAATTCCAAATAAATGACTTCAAATGATTTATTAGAGGCTACCATATTAATCAGATGTCAGCTTTTATTTTTGTAGTTTAGTGACTGAGCAATCAAAAATTATAACCATTAGAATAATTATAAATTTTGAAATATTTTTAATGCAGACAAGTATCACAATTTTTATGTGTTAGAGATAATAAGCACTGAGTGAGTACTGAATATTTAACTTGTTTTTTGTTGGGAGCGAGCAGCCCCACTCCCCTCTTTGTGTGGCCATGTGCTTATGTGACAGTTCCCTCGTAATCTGCTTGTGCCAGAAACTGCTTGCTCCTGGCTATGCAAGTTGATTTGCAAGTGACCTTTTATCCTTCTCCAGAAACTGTTTAACCATAAACATTCTGGGCAGCAACCTTTACTTTGAATGTCCTGTCTTTGTTTCTCCTCAAGATGTTATCATATCTTTACATTCCAGACCCTTTGCAGCATGCCTGCTTTTTCCCTATATAAGCTGTAACTTTCAAACCAATAAAAGAGACTTGATCAGAATACTGTCTTGTCTCCATCTCTTCTGTCTCTTGCTCCTTTCCCATTCCCACTCCCCCCTCCAGGGTCTGCATTGAATATCCTGCGGGTTGGGACATTTCTGGCTCCCAAACGTGGGGCCTGTGACACGGGGTATATAGTGAGGAAGAAGACACCAAAAAGGGACGGCCATCTGGACTGAAAAACCTTGGCTTTTCACAGGAACCTGCTGCATTGTTACTGAGGCTAGTGATTGTGTCTGAATATGGGGCAAGAATTAAGCCATAATGAAATGTATGTAAGGCAGTTACAAAAGGCACTAAAGACGTGAGGGGTAAAGGATAAAACAAATGATTTGTTGTGTTTTTCTGATTTTGTAAGGAACTTGTGTCCGTGGTTCCCTGAGGAAGGAACTATAAATTATAAAAAATGGGTTAGGGTTGGTGATGCTTTGCAAGATTATTATAAAACATTTGGCCCTGAAAAAGTTCCTGTAACTGCCTTTTCCTATTGGAATTTAATTTGTGATATGATTCAAAATAGAGAGAGGTCTCCTGAGATTTCTGAGACAGTTGCCCAAACTGAAAAAATTTTGCGGGCCAGCTCTAAGTCTGATGTTGTGTCCTCTCATAAAGGAGAGGTTGATCTAATTTCTTTAGAGGATGATAAGGTGACACAGAAACCAATTCCTTCCTCTGGCCACAAACCGGGGATGGTAGGATCTACTTCTGACTCTGACTCATCAGAAGTTGACTGGGATGAGCTTGATGAGGAGGCTGCTAAATATTTGGCTGAACGTTACGATCCGCCTCTTGTTGCAGCAGTGACTAAATCTCCTCTTTCGCAGCCGCCTCCTTATAACTCCCCCTCGGCTCCTGCACCTTCTCCCTTGGGAGATCCACTTAAGACCATGGAGTCTAAAATCCAACAGTTAGAAAAACAAATTCTCCTTGAAGAAAAATTACAATTACTAATAACTAAGTTACAAGAGTTACAGTCTTCTTGGGATTCTCCCTCTTTCGGTCCCTCACCAGAGACTAACTCCCTTATGGCTTTTCTGGTAACTGAGGTTGCTGCAGCCACTGGGGGCCATCCCACATGGAAACATTCTCAGTTTGGCTTCACTTTTACAAAAGAACTTAAAGAGGCTGTTTCTAAATATGGTCCTACTGCCCCTTATGTCTTAACCCTTTTGGAGTCACTTTCTGAAATGTGGCTTGCACCTATTGATTGGAATACCTTGGTACGAGCCATTTTATCAGGGGGGGATTATCTTTTATAGAAATCTGAATTTTTTGAAAACTGCAAAGAAACAGCCAAGAGAAATTGGGAGGCAGGGAATGGATGGGACATAGACATGTTGACCAGTTCTGGTGATTATTCTAGTATAGAGGAACAAAAAAATTATGACCCTGGTCTTTTTGCTAAAATCCAGGCTGCTGCCCTTAAGGCGTGGTGATGTCTGCCCATAAAGAGGGACTCTAATGTTTCCCTTACTGGGGTTAAACAAGGACCTGAAGAGCCTTTTTCTGACTTTGTCAATAGATTAATGACTATAGCTGACAGAATTTTGGGGAAAGCTAATGCCAATCTTGATTATATAAAACAATTAGCTTTTGAAAATGCCAATCCAGCTTGTCAGGCGGCCATTCAGCCTCGAAGAAATAAAACGGATCTTCAAGGCTATATTTGCCTTTGTGCTGATATTGGCTCTAAACGGATCTTCAAGGCTATATTCGCCTTTGTGCTGATATTGGCTCTAAACGGATCTTCAAGGCTATATTCGCCTTTGTGCTGATATTGGCTCTTCTTATCAACAAGGTCTTGCGATGTCCGCTGCTTTCAATGGTCAAACGGTGAAGGATTTTTTAGCCAACAGAGGCCAAACTGGAGGAACCTGTTTTAAATGTGGAAAGATGGGTCATTTTGCAAAGAATTGTAGAGGAGAACAATTTAAGCCCTCGGGGTCTAAGCCACCTACTGTTTGTCCCCACTGTAAGAGAGGAAAACACTGGGCAAATGAATGTAGAGCTAAAACTGATGCCCAAGGAAAACTATTGCCACCCCTTCCGGGAAATGGGCAGCGGGGCCGGCCCCAGGCCCCGAACCCAAACGGGGCAATAAAGTTTGTTCCAGCAAACAACATCAACAATCCATTTCAGCCCTCTTTAGAGCAACCTCAGGAAGCACAGGGCTGGACCTCATTTCCCCCTCCGTTGCAATATTAACTTCGGAGGATGGGTCTCAAATTTTGAATACTGGAGTTTTTAGCCCATTGCTCCCTAATACTTTTGGCCTTATATTGGGGCGAGGAGGCTCTATTTTTAAAGGCTTAACAGTCTTTCCTGGAGTAATTGATAATGATTTTATGGGAGAGATTAAAATTCTTGTAGAAGCTAATGACTAGGTGGTTACGATCTCTCCTGGGGAAAGGATAGCTCAGCTTGTCTTACTTCCTTTTCTTAAGACCAACAATCCAGCTTACAACAAGCCAAGAGGTTTTGACACTTTTGGCTCTTCAGATACCTATTGGGTTCAAGAAATTACACGCCAAAAACCCTCCTTGACGTTATGGTTGGATGGGAAACAGTTTACTGGGTTAATAGATAATGGAGCTGATGTTACAATTATTAGACAAGAAGATTGGCCTGCATCATGGCCCCTGTGTGATACCTTTACTAATTTAACTGGAATTAGACTCATAATCCAAAACAAAGTTCTAAACTTCTTAAATGGCCTGATAAAGAAAATAATTCAGGTTTTATTCAGCCTTATATTATTCCTTCACTTCCAGTGAATTTATGGGGAAGAGATTTGCTCTCCCAAATGAAGGTAATAATGTGTAGCCCTAATGAAATAGTCACTGCTCAAATGTTAGCTCAAGGCTATAGTCCTGGTAAAGGTTTGGGAAAACAACAACAAGGAATTTTAGAGCCTATTCAGGCTTCAGGCCAATTTGATAAACAAGGCCTTGGAAATTTTCGTTTCCAGCCATTGACATACCTGCACCCCAAGAGAGTGCTGACCCCGTAACTTGGAAGTCAGATACGCCTGTTTGGGTTGATCAATGGCCATTGACTTCTGAAAAATTATGTGCTGCTGAGCAGTTAGTGCAGGAGTAATTGTCAGCGGGGCATATTATTGAAAGTACCTCACCTTGGAATACTCCTATATTTGTGATAAAGAAAAAATCTGGAAAATGGAGGTTAATTCAGGATTTGAGGATGATTAATGTTACTATGGTTATTATGGAAGCATTACAACCCGGTTTGCCATCCCCAGTAGCAATTCCTTCTAATTCCTATTTTGTTGTTATAGACCTTAAAGATTGCTTTTTTACTATTCCTTTACACAAAAGTGACCAAAAGCGTTTTGCTTTCAGCCTTACTTCTGTAAATTTTAGAGAACCCATGAAGCAATATCAATGGCGGGTTCTGCCTCAAGGAATGGCTAACAGTCCTACTTTGTGTCAGAAATATGTGGCATCTGTACTTAGACCTCAAGGAATGGCTAACAGTCCTACTTTGTGTCAGAAATACGTGGCATCTGTACTTAGACTTGTTAGGGAAACTTGGAAAGATCTATATATTATACATTATATGGATGATATCTTGTTAGCTGGAGCTACTAAGCCACAAGTTTTACAGTGTTTTTCTCAACTTAAACAGCACTTAGCTTCTGCTGGTCTTCAAGTGGCACCTGATAAAATCCAGCTTTATGATCCTTATACCTTCTTAGGTTTTTATATCTCTGGACGAAAAATTACTCATCAAAAAATCTCCTTATGGACCAATCATTTACAGACCCTTAACGATTTTCAAAAAGTTCTGGGAGATATAAATTGGCTTCGTCCTTATTTAAAGCTCACTACTGGAGATCTAAAGCCATTGTTTGATATTTTAAAAGGAGATCCTAATCCTTCTTCTCCTCGATCTTTCTCTCCAGAAGCTTTATTGGCATTGCACAAAGGGGAGGATGCCATAGCAGCTCAATTTGTTACTTTCCTAGATTGTAGCCAGCCTTTTCTTTTTATCATATTCAATACACCTGTAACTCCAATGGGATTGTTTTGGCAAAATAATCCTATTATGTGGATTGATCTCCCTTCTTCCCCCAAAAAGACCCTATTACCATATTTTGATGCTGTTGCTGACCTAATAATTTTGGGTCGAGAAAACAGTAGAAAATATTTTGGTTTAGAACCGTACAAAATAATTCAACCTTATACACAACAACAGGTTTCCTGGCTGCTACAGAACTCTGACTCATGGATAATTGCTTGTGCTTCATGTGAAGGCACATTGGATAATCATTACCCATCTGATAAAGTTATTAAATTTTTTTCCCTATATGCGTTTGTTTTTCCTAAGGTTACTTGTTTGTCACCACTTCATAATGCTTTATTGGTTTTTACCGATGGTTCCTCATCCAGAGTTGCTGCTTATGTTATATCTAATAAACCTACTCATTTTGTTACACAATATAAGTCTGCTCAACTTGTAGAATTGTATGCCATAATTCAAGTTTTTTCAAAGTTCCCAGAACAACCTTTTAATCTTTATACTGACAGTGCTTATCTTGCTAGCTCTATACCTTTATTAAAAACTGTCCCTCAAATTAAAAGTACCTCCACTGCCACTGCTCTTTTTTCTCAATGCCAAATATTAATTAAAAAATGACATGCTCCTTTTTATATCGGCCATATTAGGGCACATTCTAACTTACCTGGCCCTTTAACTGCGAGCAACAAACTGGCAGATATGGCTGTAAACTTAATAGGCGCTGTCCTTAATGATCCTGTATCTGAGGCTCAAAATGCCCATTCTCTTCATCACCTTAATGCCCATACCCTTCGGTCTCTATATAAAATTACCCAAGAACAGGTGAGACAGATAGTTAAACAATGTCCTGCCTATATTACCTACTTACCTGTACCTCATCTTGGAGTCAACCCACGAGGCCCCCTCCCAAATATGCTTTGGCAGATGGATGTTACTCATCTTTCAGAATTTGGTCATTTAAAGTATGCTCATGTTTCTATAGATACCTTTAGTGGTTTTCTATTAGCTACTTTACAATCAGGTGAAGCAACTAAACATGTTATTGCTCATTTGTTACATTGTTTTTCTGTTTTAGGTGTACCGAAACAGATAAAAACTGACAATGGCCCTGGTTATTCTTCTAAATCCTTTAAAGATTTTTGTGCTCAATTCTAAATTCAACACATTACTGGCATCCCATACAATCCTCAAGGCCAGGGCATAGTTGAAAGAGCTCATTTATCTTTGAAAACTGCTTTAGGAAAATTAAAAGGGGGAAGCTGGTATCCGGTATAGGGGTCCCCCAGGAATCTATTGAATCATGCTCTTTTTATCCTTAACTTTTTAAATCTTGATGTTAATAATAAATCAGCTGCTGACTGCTTTTGGCATTCAGAAACTCAATCACAGTTTGCTATGGTTAAATGGAAAGATCCTCTGGATAACGTATGGTATGGTCCAGATCCCGTTATAATATGGGGAAGAGGCTCAGTTTGTATTTTTTCACAAAAGCATAATGCGGCCAGATGGCTAACTGAAAGGCTGGTTAAGCAAGTTGATTATAACCCTCCTGCCAGGGACTCTGACATTCCCTAAGTATCTCTTCCTTCTTTTCTTTCTATAGGTCTATGACGTTTGTATTCTTCCTTGTTCTTGGACTGTTGGCTCCCTGGCCTCAGGCCCAGTCAGGTTTTGGAGATCCTGGACTCGCTCAACAATTGGTAAACAAACATTTTGGTAAGCCTTGTGATTGCAAGGGAGGTACTGTTCTTAGTCCTCCCTCATCATACATAGCCATCGTTGATTGTGGTGCACGTTTAGCCTATTTGGCTCCAACATCCCCTGCTTATAGATGTGTGGATAAACCACAGTTTTCACCCACTGACAATGATGGCCCTAAGCCTTGTCCCTGTCAAACTTTTGTTGAGACATTACATAGTACCTGTTATGGTTCATATCAATTGTGTATTTCAGATAATCAGACATATTTTACTGCTATTTTAACTAGAAATTATGAAGGGACATTTGGAGGGGATCTTGCTGGCCCTCCATCCGCAGTGGGGCTTGCTTCTAATAAATATGCCCAAGCTCCCTGTTTGGGATCCATAGGAAATCCTGTATGCTGGTCCGTTACTCCCTTTATCTATATGTCTGATGGAGGTGGACCACAAGATCAAACCAGAACCCTTAAGTTGGAAGGAAAAATACAGGAAATGCATGATACCCTATTTCCTCAACTTACCTATCATCCATTAGCTTT
>NW_007754721.1:0-200 GCF_000696425.1 Galeopterus variegatus | reverse complement strand
GTGAAAATGTTCATACTACCCAAAGTGATATACAAATTTAATGCAATCCCCATCAAAATTCTAATGACATTTCTCTCAGAAACGGAAAAAACTATCCAGACATTTATACGGAATAACAAAAGACCATGCATAGCCAAAACAATTCTGAGCAAAAAAAAATAAAGCTGGAGGCATAACACTACCTGACTTTAAACTATACT
>NW_007754720.1:0-7851 GCF_000696425.1 Galeopterus variegatus | reverse complement strand
CAGTGCGCCACCGGGCTGGCCCCTAAATGAGACATTTTCATTGGAAACAAATGCCACTTGTAGTGGGGTGTGCGTGCGTGCGTGTGTGTGTGTGTGTATGTGTGTGTTACAAGAGTGCTGAATTCTCAACTTCCTTGGTAGGTAGCTAACAAATGGGTAATAGACTGTGTTGGTTATCCAACCATTTACACATTCTTCCTAATGAAACCTACATTTTGTTTAAATTTCCAAAACAACCTCTCTTGTATGTGATTTGGAGAAAGCTGAGCTCATCCACGGCTCCAGGGATCCACCCTTATGAGCTAAACATGAATGGCAATTGTTTTCTCCTTGCATGATTGGTTTAGGAGTGACCATGTGACTTAATTCTGGCAAATGACATAAGAGGAAATCTTTTGGGCAGCTTCTGGGCAAAGACAGGAATAAAAGCAGTTCCTTTTGTTTTTCTACATAACTTCCTGTCAACATAATGACCAGAACTGCTACAAATATATTGGTACCAGTCCAAGAACGACAGGAGGACTGAGACAAGAGCATCAGAGAGAAGTAGAGACAGAGACCTAATGCACTGTGTCTGAGGAATTCCCTACCTCTGGTCACCTTCATATAGACAATAACAAATTTTATTTAATTTCAGCTTAATCAAGAGGCTAAGAAACCAGTCCAAGTGTTCACAGGTATCAGAATTGGAACACAGGTTGCACTGAGTGAAAGACCAGAGGCAAACATAATGTCAATTTGTCATTGCTGAATTACCTTTAGAATATCCCCTTAAAAGTAGAAATCAACTCTATGACAGAGAAAATAATTTAGGCACATGAAATTTAGGTGACATGCCCTATTGGTCAACAGCAAAGATGACAAAAAACTCTAATAACTTACCTTTCATTGCTTTATTCTTATAATAAAAAATAGCATTTTTGGTAATTGTTATTTTTTTAGGTAACCGAAGAATCAAAATTAATTATTTCCTTGGTTTGTATTATGCTTTCTAAAATGACTAGCACTAAGAACTGACATGGACAAAAAACAAAGACACAAAAGCACATAAATTTATTAAATTCAACTATTTAATTACACATCAACTATACCTTATTATAAACAGCAAATGACAATGAAACATTATCTGGAAAGGATAATTCAAATTACTATTTTATCTGAGACATTAACATATATTTACAATAATCTAGTATTCAAAATTCAGAATATTCATTTTTAATGAATTTTTAATTTAATTTAATTTTTTAATTGACATAAAATAATTGTACATATATATGGGGTACAGAGTAATGTTTTGATACATGTATATGCTGTGATGATCGAATCAGGTTAATTACCATGTCCATCACCGCAAACATTTTTCTTTCTTATTTTGTGATAAAGAGATTTGAAATCCTCTCTTCTAGCCAGTTGAAATATACAATAAATTATTATTAATTATAGATTCTTAGCACTACTATCTAAGAACTTATCCTTCCTATCTAGATGTAATTCTGTATCTGTTAACCAATCTCAGTAGATATATTATAGACTAAAGAAACTCATAATGTGATTTAATTTATTATTTAGCACAGTGACTTGCTTGTACATGTAGATATTCAAAGAGAGAGTGGTGTCTAATTCATCTTAAAATCCTGAAAACAAAGTAGTGTCTGGAATATGGTGCTTGCATTAAAACTATTTGTTGAATAAACAAATAAACAACTGTGCACTCACTTTAAGGAAACCATCAGTGGAATAAAGAGAGAAAGAGATTTTCTGCTTTTGTGATTGATTTTGGGCAATCTTGCTGTGTGGATACTAGTTATAACCGTTATTTGTCTTGATTTAGGCAATAAATTATAAGCATTGAAAAAATGAAAATTCAAAGGAGGCATTAGAGTAACTGATTTGATAATATTTCCCATTTTTAGAGATTTGAAAATTTTTAAGGAAACAATTTTTTTTTTTTTTTTTTTTGAGATGGGCTGCACCACGCTCAGCCAGTGAGCCGACTGGCCATCCCTATATAGGATCCGAACCCGTGGCGGGAGCACTGCTGCACTCCCAGCGCTGCACTCTCCTGAGTGCGCCATGGGCTCGGCCCTTAAAAATTGTTTTTTAAATGATTATTTGCCTTTTACAGTCTATACCTGTCTTAGTTGGTTTTGTGTTGCTTATAACAGAATACCTGAAACTGGCTAATTTATAAATAAATGGAATTTATTTCTTACAGGTTTGAGGCTGGTACGTCCAAGGTCGAGGGGGTGCGTCTGGTGAGGGCCTTTTTCTTGGTGGGGACTCTCTACACAGTCCCACATTGGTGCAGATCATCTCATGGAAAAAGGCCAGGAGTGTGCTCATTGGCTCTCTTCCTCTCCTTGTAAAGCCACCAGTCTATTCCCATGATAACCCATTAATCCATTAACCCATTAATCCATAAATGTATTAATTCATTCATGACGGCATAGTCCTCATTGTCCAATCATCTCTTAAAGGCCTCACTTTTCAAATACCATAATCAAATTTCCTACCCTTTTAATACTGTTACAATGGGGATTAAGCTTCACCATCAGTTTTAGAGGAGACGTTCAAACCGTAGCAATACCTAAAACATTTTTATGTGTGTAAATACTGATAATCCTTTGCATCTAAATAGTGTCTTTACTTTTGGAAAAAAAAGTTGGTGTTAAGTATTTCCAAATTCTGACTTTTTTAAGAATCATATTAACAGCTGAGAAAAAAAATAAGAGATCCTACGCACATTAACAAAGTAACACTACAGCAGTAATTTAGAAAAACACTGTGATTTAACTAAAAGATAAATTAGAGGGCAGTCACAAAATGGCTACCTTCTGATACCATAGTAGTGTGATGATAGCTTCAAAGAACTTTACAAAATATAATGCCTGCAGGGAGTTCAGTGGACGTTTCACATGCAGTCAGCAAATGGGCTGCATGGTCATTATGGCAATCTTCAAAAAGTATGAAGGGGCTCTGTACATTGTGATCTGTCCCTATAATACAGAAAATTATACCTGATGCAAAGTATCCCTTTTGGAAACTTGCAATGAAAAATACTCTAAAGAAGACAACACATATAACTCTGAGGTGCTGCATTCAGAATGGACATGGCATGCCATGTTTTTCTCTATTGGCACACCATTTAAAGTAAATTCTCCCTCCATTCAGTTCTATTGCAAAAATATTTCCTTCATGTCACAGAATACATTTCCAGATTTTAGAAATGATAAAGAATAGTATTAACACTTTTATGGCATATTTCTAAGTAATATCCATTTCCCTAAAGCCAAAGCTTTATAATTTTCTATTATTTTATCCTCTCTGTTCTTTTTATAACATCTAATATTAGAGTTATTTACATCTGTGTTCAGTCCATAATGGGTCTGTGTTCAGTCTCAGTTAGGCTATGCCTTTTGTTCCAAGTTAGCATTATTGCAGATCTCACCAAGTGGCATTATAATAAAACAATCCAACCTAAAAGTATCCTGGTTGAATTAAACACTCGTAACTGATATATGTTATGTTCAGTTTTGCCATAATCATTTCTACCAGAACAGGGATGACAAGTGCCTGCAGAGCATCAGCCATGGGGCAGGGCACATGAGGAAGTACCCAGCAGCAGGTAGTAAGACAGTGCAGGTGGGAGGCTGCTTTGGATTGAATGTCCCCCCAAAACTTGACCTCCACTGTGACAATGTCAAGAGGGTGGGGAATCCTAATATGGTAATTGAAAGGTGGGGCCTTGAAGAGGTGATTAGATTGTAGGACCATGCCATAATGAATGGATTAATAATGGTGGTCATCAGCATGGTTCTGAGAGCTTTGAAAGGAGAGCAAGTGAGATTCTCACTCTGTGTTGCTGTAAAGACACCACCAAGATGTGTTCCCTGGACTTTGGACTTCCCAGCCTCTGAAGCTGTCAGCAATAAATTTTCTTTTCTTATAAATTACCCAGGTATTTATTTCCAGATATTTTGTTGTAAGCAACAGAAATGGACTAATACAGAGGACTTGAGGAGGTTCAGATGTTCAGGGAAGATACAGAATTCTATTCTCTGGAAATTCATGAGAAAATAAGGAGAGATCTCAGTCTGGGATGAATTAAACTATCTGACAGGGATCCAAAGTAGTGACTAAAACACTTGAGCTAAGGTGTGTAAGTAAGTATGTAGTCACAAAGGAATAGAGTGACAATACCATTACTGAAACTAAGCATAGCATATAATCAGAGCTGACTCAGGAAAATCCAATTCCATGCTGAGCTGAATGATTGAGCATAGACTCCTTATATTCTCAATATTTATGAAAAGGATTGATTCTAGATTTTAGGGGCAGGACAAGGAACCAATCAAGGTTTAATGGGGATCCAAAACTTATATTTACTATTTTAGGGATCTTTAAGAAAAAAGATTGTAAGAGTTATAAATACAAAATTACAAAGTGAGAGCTAATTGAAGATAAGAAAAGAAAATCATTTATTGAATCCTTGGAGCTCAGGCTCTTTTCTGAAAGATCTCCATAGACAGTTTCTGAGAAATGCTTTCTTAGTGATTGTTCCTGATTATAACTTGGCTTCCTTTCCAACCTAAAATATTGTACAACTGCCAGCCACTCCTAACACTCAAAGGAATGCATGTGACAGGCACTGACATTTAAGCTTCATTAGCTTCAGGGAAAATCTGCCTCTGGGCAGAGCAGATTCAAGAGAAAGGAGTTAAATGGTCCTGAGAAGCAAGATAATGAGAAGGGCAGAAAGCCATTAAAAAAAAAAAAGAGAGAAAAACTACCAGTTAACAAGAAAATGATGACAGTATATTGTGGTTAATTATAATTCATGTCATTCTGGTGTTACCTATGCCAACAAATATGTCATAGCATGGAACTGTGGTCAAACATATTTGGAAGATTGAATGTAGATGCCACATATATCTGCTACTGACCCTGTAGAGCGACTCATGGTCCAGACAGCTCTGTCCCAATCATTGTGACTAGTCACAAAACATCTGCTAGGATCATCTTTGGAATACTTGTGTGCTGTCTGGCCCTCTTTGCTATCCTGGCCTGATCTTCTTACTTTGAACTTGGCTGAGGTTAGTCTTATATCCGATATCATTTTGCTAAGTACGAGGGTTTCACAACTTCTATATACCTGGAGAAAGTTCCATATAAGCATGCTAAGATTACTAAAACATACAATCAAGATTTTTTTAAAAAATGATAGTTTGTCTGGATGTGCTGAATGAGAGCTAGGATTTATAAAATACAGTGTTCTTAACCTTTCCTGAAGACAAATAAGAAACCAGAGAAGTAAAAAACTTCAGAATACAGCTCATGTTCGTTTTCCCTATGGTAAATAACTGTTTTTGTTGGGTGAAGCAGCCTATCATGCTTATTATGTGTGAAGAAGTTCACTTTATTCTCTCATACTGGTTTTGTTTGAAAGGATATCCAACCTTGGAGAAGTCACCTGGTAAATCATTTCTCTCAAATTACGGCTTAAGGAGTTGAAAAAGAAAACTGCTGGGGCCCACAGAGTATGCTACAAACCTCTCATATACAAACAGCAGCTTCAGCTTTGTGGCAACTGGATCACCCTAAAATTACAAAGGCCACTCTCAGACATCTGCAAGAGAGGCCTGCTTTAGACTGAAGAGTCACAGCGTAAAAACTCAGCTTCACAGTAATCTCCACATCCTCATCTCCAGTTTGTATCTTATATCTGCTGTGGTTTCTGCTCCCATCTAAAGTTTTGATCTTAAAATTGTGTCTTCCATGCTAGAATCAGTGACCTTCTGTCAGTCCTCCTCCTATTTCCCAAATCTCTCTTCTGTAGATATTTTTCCTATGTCTCACTTTACCAGTCTCCTTTGCTGACTCCTTTTTCCTCTCGCCCCATAAGTGTCTGCCTTCTCTGAGTTTTGGCTCTTTTGCCTGTCTGGCTGTTTTTCCTTCTCATGTATTCATTTAACTTCCCCCTCCCTCTGTACCCACAGGGTTATTACATGTGTTCCCAAAGCTTTGCTTCCCATTCACTCAACAAATATTCATTGAGTAAATATTCTGACTGCTTTTTCTCTCTTACACCCACATTCAAACCATCAAATTTTACTGGCTGTACATTAAAAACCTACCCAGAAACTGACTGTTGCTGGTGGTCTTTTTACCAACCTAGTTAAACCCACTATCATCTTTCTCCTGGAACACTGCATTAGTGTTCTGGCCAGATGTGTTCTGGCCTCAGGGTCTTTGCATTTTCTGTTTCTTCTGTGTGGAGAGAGTTCTTCCATACAGCATGGCAACCTCTCTCTCATCACTTTCAGATTTTTGCTTAAGTATCATCTTCTCAGTGAAAGTTTCAGCATACCCCCTCCTTTTTGGTCCTTCCTAGTTAACTTTCCTGATTTATTTTCTCTGTACTACTTATTGCTATTACATGTTTATTATCTCTTTCTTCACCTGAGAGTAAAAATTCCATAAAGATAGAATTTTTTTTCTTTTTTTGTTTGTTTTTTCATTGATATATGTTTCTGCCAATATCTAGAACAGTGCCTGAAATATAGTAGCCACACAGTAAATATTTTTTGAATGAACAAATGCATGAATGAATACATGACTGTATGTGTCAGTTACTTAGAATGCAACGATGAAAAAGAATTGGATCCTGCCCTCAATAAACAAATTGTCTAATTAAAAAGAAAACAAAAACAAAAAAACTGTCACAAATGAATGAGAGGTTTGCTTAAGGAGTTAGAGAACATGAAACAGGGACACCTAACCTAATCCAGCCTGAGGTACAGCAAGGTACTTAGTACTCAAGCTGGGTTTCCTGTAAGAGGTGGCACCTGAGCTAGAGGGAAGTTAGCCCAACACGGGGAAGAGGAGAGGTTTGCTATTCCCTTTTAGATAGAGGGATTACAGGAATGAAGGCATGGTGGATGAGCTCACACTGCTGGTGCCTTTCATTTCTCCTCAGGTCTCCTTACCATTTCTGAGCATGCCACTCTGACTTCTTATGGTCAAGACCTGCATCATCACTGGAAGGCTTCTATGCCTTTGAGCTTAGCAGGCTGGAAAAAACTGGGAATTAACAAGAGCCCCTCAGCCCTTAAATCAATGATTAATGGGTGTTGGGGGTAGTTCTTTTGCCCTTTGGCCAAAATATTTCTGAGGGGTGTATTGTATACTAATCCTGTGGGATTGAGCTCCAGTTGTCACTGTGGTAGATTTACACATGTGCCCATTACTGGCTATCTTTCCTTTCCCGTGTCACTTCACCCTTATCTACCTTGTTTGCTTCAAACTCCCCACCAATTGCAAGTCATCCAGTCATGGCTCAGGGTTAGCCTCTGAAAGAACCCAGATGAAGACTGTGATTCCTACTTAATCTCTAGAGAATAAAAATGACAAAGTATCTTGCCTGATTTGGAAGGTAATAAAGCAAACCAGATTGTTTGGGTATAGGTATAGGGAGCGATTGTTTAGATAGTGAAGGAATTTGAAGTCTAGGTTAAGGAATTTGAATTGAATCTTCGAGTTTGGGGATGAAGTAATCAAAAGGATATCTGAGTATGATGAATCTAGCTGTGGCATATATAGCGGTGTTGGATTGGGGGCAGGGAAAGTCTACAGGAAAGGCAGCCAGTTAGGAAACAGTTAAAACAGCATCATTAGGGTATACTCAGGAGTGCATTAGTAAGGTGGCAGTAAGACCAGAAAGGAATAAATGGAGAGAAAATGCGAAGGAAAAAACGACAGGATTTGGAATCTAGCTCTGAGTTGGTGGATGCGGGGAGCGGGAAGAGAGAAATAAAAGAATGTCTGAGGCCACATGAGTTAGAGAGCAGTAGC
>NW_007754719.1:0-7852 GCF_000696425.1 Galeopterus variegatus | reverse complement strand
CTCCTGACTGATCTCCCCAGTCAGCACTGCACTGCCCACCTCCACAGAAGCCCACTCTCCACTCTTCTCACGGGAACCTGAGTGTCCTGCTAAAGCCTAGGTCAGATCATGCAGTGCTCTCGCATGGCTTCCTGTTTCACCAATAATGTCTGTTGGGCCCTATGTGATTTGTGACCCATCATCTCTCTGCATCATCTCCCACCACGCTCCCTCACTTGCTCTGCTGCAGCTACACTGGTCTCCTGAGGCGTGTCCCTGCCTCGAGGCCTTTGCACTTGGTGTTCCTGCTATCTAGGAGGCGCTTCTCCAGATGTCCACTTAGCTCACCCTCCCACATCTCTCAGGTGATTTCTCAAATGCTACTTTCTCAGCAAGGATTTCCCCAACCTCCATAAGTAAAAGCAGAGCCATATATGCTCCCTGCTCCAGCCAGCTCTATTCCCCTTCCCTGCTTTATTTTTCTCTGCAGCTTGTTTCTCCTCCAACTATTGCTATCTACCAGTCTATTTCACATGATTGTTTTGTTATTGTTTCTCCCTCCACATTGTTCTTCTCTAAACTATCAGTTCCATGAGGATATGCATATTTGTCTGCTTTGTTTCCTTCTATAACCAAGAACAGTGCCCTCATACAGTAGGACTTATTAAATATTTGTTGAATAAATGAAAGATTTTCCCCAGGAAGGTGTCCAGGAGGTCAGTGAAATGTAACATTTTCTGCACCTGTTCTTTTATTAATTCTATCATTAAATGTTTGCTGAGAGTCTGCTGTGAGCCTAGCCCTCAAGGAGCTCACAGTCTTTGGGGGAGACATATGTGCAAACACCTAATTTTAATATAAAGCAGACCTACAAGTGCTACAATAAGAAATCAGAGTGTGATGGGGGCACAGAGAGGGGAGGGACATTCTGTCTTGCTGTAGCTTTGGGTGATTGGAAGTGGCTTCATGGAGGAGGTGGCACTGAGCTGTGCCTTGATGGGTTTTTCGTTGTACCGTAAGCCTCAGGATCCACGGCTCAAGGCCACATCAGTGTGAGGAGTTACAGTTCCATGACTATGGCCCCATTACCCACCAGCCTGACAGCTGACAGCAGAAAGGCCAAAGCTTACGAGGAGCTTTAGCCTCCTCCTCAGGCCCTGACCCATCCAGAGGCCTCTGGGGAGAGGACTGAAAAGATCACATCTGGCAATGCTCCAGTACGGTCGAAGTAGATGTAGTGCCTTCAAGATGTTATCGTCGGGAGGCTACGTAGAGAATCTGGGCAGAAGATCAGAGCCTTGCCAGGGAGGGGCGGGCATGGGCAGGAGCCAGGCCAGCTGGCCTGTGTGGAAAGCTGGGCCCACGGGGCTCTGTTGTGAGGGCTAAGAGAGTGTCATGAAAGAGCAAGGATAGAGTAACAGGCCATGCCGTCCTGAATAGCTCCCCTATCTCTGTCTCCTGGTGGCCTTGAAGTCCTGCTCGTCCACAAGAGGATGGAGGTTTTGTGAAAAAGCCTTTGACTGGTTGCCCTGGCTATCTCAGATCTGACCTTCTGTTCCCATTTTAGACTTCAGAGTGGAGTCTTCTTGTCTTGGTTCTTTGTTTCTTATTTTCTTCTTCATTCACTCCAAATGTCTTCAGAGGTCAAGGCAGAAACAGTGAAGTGGAGACCTGGTTGTATAACTGCCTGGCTTGTAACTGCCCCTCTCCTCTTGCCGATTTCTTAGGGTCACTGGGCTTTATCACGCATGTGAGTGTGGTATGAAGCTGGACCACAAGGGGGTGGGGGAAGCTCCTGTGTAGATGTGCCCCTGACCGTGCCAATGACAGTGGCCAAAGAGCACCTTCTGGGTGTCTGGAACAGCTCTGGACTCTGTGGTCCTGCAGAAGAAGCAAAACCAGTGGCAGTCCAGGTGGAGGATGACAGAAGATGGTGGTCTCAGTTTCTGGGCTGCTGGTGAGAGCTGGGGCAGCCAATGTCCAGCAGCGCCCATTGTGAGGAGAGCTCAGCTGGCACATGGAAGTCTTCTCCTACTTTGTTGTGCTCCCTGGGGTGGGAGTGAGTATCCTGGACACATCTTGCTAAAGTCACACCATGAGAGCACAAGAGACCCCCTAAAGGTCACCACTTATCCCCAGATCCATCTTAGGTCCAAGTCCTTTCCCTGGTAATCATGTTGATTCTGTCACCCTCTGTCTGGTGTGAGTCTGCTTCTGGATGGCTGGGAAGGTCAGTGAAGGGCACATGGATGGGCACCGAGACCACCATGCTGCTTTAGAGCGTCACCCTGCATGTGGAGCAGAAAAGTGACCTGAAGTTCACCTCTTTACTTGTTTCAAATGACAACCAGTGTCCTAAATTTCCAACCCTTTGCTTGTGGCTGGGATGGCTTAAATAAATATCTTAGTGGGGGAAATAAAGGCAATATAACCCATGCCTCTGCCCTGAAGAGTTCTCCTTTGTAAGTGAACTCCTAGACCCAGATGATGTGGGCTGATGCAGAATTCAGTGTTGGAAGAGACGATGAAGCTGAGCAAGGTGGAACTGCGGGAGAGTGGATGACAGAGAACCCAGCGAAGGAGGAGGAAGGAAAGCCGAGAGGCTGGCCGGACCTCACGGAGCAGCGGTCCTGGACCACCCATAGCAGGGGACAGAATCAGCTGCTTTAAGGCTGCACACAAACAGGTCTGAAACTTCAGTGCTGGTAACTTATTTTGAAAATATTTACTTAATTTTGCAATAAAAACTGATGAAAAACAACAAAATGACAGAACTAAGATAGCAAAGTCCCTTTTCGTTATAGGAGCCCGTCTCTAACCTCCTGGGATTCTCGTAATTATACACTTGTCTCTCTTATATAGCTAATTTGGAGCCAGACTGCCTGGGCTGCAATCCCAGCTCTGCCACTTACTAGTTCACTATGCGATGGGCAAGCATCTTCACTTCTCCATGCCTCAGTTTCCTCATCTGTAGAAGGGAGATAATAATGGAACCTACTTTTCAAGGATCAAATGAGTGAAGGTTTGTGAGATTCTTGGAATGGTCTATTAGATGATATGAAATAAAATCAATATGACAGGAGGACTGGCCAGCCTCTCATCTCCCCCAGCCTACCCTGAGGCCTTTCCTGACTCCTCCAGTCCAGGGTTGCTGATCTCCCTAAGCATTCCACCTGTGGGTTTGGAACAATAAAACCTATGCCTCTGCTCCAAAAAGTTTCCCTCTGGAGGATCTCCTGGAGCCAGGAGTGTGTAGGCTCTGGCCTCTGCTGCAGCACGTACCACCAACGCTCACTGTACCTCATGCTTAAAGCTCCTCCTAGGCAGGGGGTGTGTCTTACTTATCTCTGTGTCCCCTAGGCCCTCAGAGTACCTGGCACACAGAAAGAACTCAGTAAATGCTTGTTGGAAAGAAAATTAAATGTCTTCTCACCTAATCATTCCTGATATCCCCTTTCTCATTTATTTCACAGCAGCTGTGGAAGCATGGCAGGACTGGGATTACTGTCTATTTTTAGAGCCCAGAGAGGGGATGTGAGTGTCCAGGTTCCATGAGTGGCTGGCCAAGGCATGGACGCAGGCCTCAGTCCAGGGCTTTCCTCTATGCTCTTCATCATTTTTGTATTCTAGCAGCTGCATACATCTCCTGACATGTTCTAGCCATTTCATGGCGCCCTGCTTACAATGAGGAAGAGATAGAAGCCTAGTAGGTCAGGGGCTTAGAGAGGTAGCTGGCTTGTCCTCTGGGTCCTGGGCCCCTGCCTGCTCTCAGAACCAAGCAGTAAGCAGTGATTGGGCCATTTGGACCCAGCTGCTCTAGTGTCATTGTGTCAAAGCGTCCTTGTAAAACAGGCAATCTGCAACAGACACCCTGGCCCTTTACCCACCCTTGAGCCTCACTCCACCCCATTCCCCAGCCCCAGTGGGTGAGGTGGGATCACTGTGGTAGATATTAGGTGGTAATTAAGAAGAAAACAGACAGAAACACACACACACACACACACACACACACACACACACACACACACACATATATATTTTTATGTTGGCTGCATCAAAATGCTTCTGGCTTGCAAATCGCCACATGGAGATGCCTGTCCTCCTCTCAGATGGAGACTGTCTGTTTCTGGCTCTGAGAGCTGTAGAGCTGAGCCAGTGCAATCAGCCATATGGGGAGATGCTGCTATTGACTCTTGTGACCAGGGGCCCTGGGAGGAGCTGGGATCACAGTGATTCATGATTGCACATCGCCTATCACTTTACAAATCACTTCCTTATTCATTATTCATTTGACCCTCACAGCTCTCTGACTAGGTCAGCAGGATATTACAAGGGACAAAAGTGGATTTTGGAAATCTCAGTTAGTTTCAATCAGCTGTGACCCTAAGCACAATCTCTGATGTGAAAACTACAGCCTAGGGATGTAATGCTGACCGTAATGGAGATGGTGGAGTTAATCCAAAAACGCAAAACGTAATCTGGTGTGGAGCCAGCACACCTGGTTTCTTTCTAGTCCCACTTGCTGAATGAACTAGGGCAAGGCACAACCCCCTCTGGGCCTTAGTTTTCCTATTATAAAATGAGGTTTATAATCTCCAAGGTCTTGCCTATTTGGATGAGGCTGTATCAGGATGTAACATCGAGGGTTACTATATATCCAATGTTGAATCCCTCTATGAGGATGCACCTCCCCCCTTCTCCCCACACACACCCACACATTCTGAAGTGGGGCAGATGCCACTGGTGAAATCATCAAATTCATGAACTTGTCCCCAGTTGTTAGCAAATCAGTAGACAATACCTGCCTTAGGTGTGTGATCCTGACTTCACTGGAGTTAAGTGGATAGTTCCTGTGCTCACGAGGTTCTCCTGGAATCTCAAAAGGGTTATGAAAGGATGGGGTGGTACCCCGAGGACCCAGGGGTGCCTATACATTGTGACCTCTTTGATGTGACCTCAGAAAGTGACAGTCCCTCCATTTTCTTATTGGCAGCAGAGGGAAATGGGGACAGGGAGTGAAACCCAGAGTCCTCCTCCTCAGTCACAGTCAGGGCCAAGGAATCAGCAGGAGATGGCTGCTTCTTCCCAGGTCCTCTGCTTATTAGGAGAGTAGCAGGTCCCAGGCTGCCCTGTCTATTTGCATGTTCAAACACTGCTCAGGGCAGCAAGCACGGTACAGCTACTGTCTACACCAACTCTAAACTGTGTTTGAATTGTATCTGAACCCACAAATACCCTTCGAAGCAAAAAAATAAACAGAAGCTCAATCATTTTGCCATGCTCAAAAATGTACAGCTGATGTGAAGTGCTAAACCCTGTAGAAATGACAATTGTCATTAGTTCAATGAACAAAGCACAAGGCTGAAAAACAGGATTTTCAACATGTGTTTATCCTTAATGGATATGAACCAAATAGGCACCCATCTCTTTTTACTGATCTGAAACTGACTCCTGACAAAGTAAAAATGGAGAAAAGTTCGATTTTGCTTTTTATAAAAGTAATGTTATAAGGGCTAAAACTTATAATGATTTTGTAAAATGTAATGTTGTCATTTAAAACAAAAACAGTTTATCACAGCATGATACTGTGATAATGCTGGAGAGAAGAATTACTAAAATAAAATGAAAATTCATGGAGTAAGCAACATGGTATTTCATTGCTTTTGAACTTAAAGGTGTTGTTCTTTTAAATTTAATTAAATGTTTTAAGTCCTTATTCATGCTTTTTCGTAGCCCTTTAGAAACTATAACTAATATATAGGTTATATATTAGTGAAATAGAGAAATCAATGTAAGTTAGTGAATTAAAATTTGTTATATCTCAAATGGATATAAAATATGTATTTTAACTGTGTTAATGGAATTTTAAAATTCTAGACGAGCTATTTGTTTTGAAGCATAGGTCCTAGAAAAGGGAATGATTTTAATGATCTAATTTGTATGTGTTTAACTTCAACAGCTTCTCGGTTAATATATGAAAAAGCAGAGATTTTGTTGTTGTTGTTGTGGCTCCTAAAAATTAGAACACAGATTATCACAGAGATTCTTGCAACTGCCTAAAAGGAGTATATATTTTGGAAGAATGAACAGAAAGGAAAAAAAAAGAACAAGGCAAAACAGTCAGCCCTGGTGGGGGGGCGGGGCGGGTTCTGAGGAGCCGTGTGGGTCTGGGGTTAGGGGCCCATGAAGTGCACTGAGGATGAAGCATTCGCTGTACCTGCTTCCAGGGAAACCTAGGGCCTGATAAAACGGCCACCCAGAGCCCTGCTCTCCAAACAACACAGATGACAGATGCTATCAGCCACAGTCCATTTTCCACTGACAAGGTTTCTTAAAATAAGGCTGTTCAAAGCTCAGGCATCCAAACGCTCGGGTTACCGTGAGCTGCAGCTCACACATCCTCAGCCCGACGCTCCTGCCTGTTACAGCTAATTTCTTTCACGTGCCGGGTATAAAGGGCACAGTATATAAACTCTGCACTCGCCTCGGAATGTTTCATCTCACAATCCGCAAGTGCTTCCGTCTTATGGAAGGGGCTAGAGAGGAGAGCTAGGTTAATGACTTGCCTAAGGTCATTAGGAAAGTCAGGAGGGAACATGGAAACAGCACCCATCTGCCCTGACGAGCTTCCCAGACCTTGGTCGTGGCTTCCTCTCCCATTTCTTTTCTATGACACACAGAGCAGCTGATGAGATAACATTTTTCCTTTTTTTATACTTTCTGACAGTTAGAAACTGCTTTGCAGAGACAGTGACTAATTTCTTTCTAAAGCATTCGATATATAAGACCTGAAAATACTTAAATGGACTCCATGTCTCTCCTTTCTGTATTACTATTACTATTATTATTCTGGCGGTGGTGGTGGTGAAGGTTGCTCGTAGCAGTAGTATTATTTTAAGCTTTTTTCCACCACAGCCCTTTAAACCACAAAGCCTGTGAAGGCTTCAGGTCCTGAGGTGGTGGGGGCCACTCCTTGCCCAAATCCTGGTTTGCGAAGACATCAGAGAAGGGGGGTAGGTGTGAGGCCAGTCGGGAGGGAGCCAACCCTCTGCTATGTTGAATATCCTGCTGCTGTTTGCTTTCATCGTCTCTCACTCCCTCTCCAATTCCTTCCCAGTTGGACACTTAAAATAAGGTCCTCATAAACTTCTTCAGCTTGAGAGTTTCCAGGAAAGGGAATGTTAATTTTGTTGACAAATTTCAGTGTCCCGAAGACCCAGGTCTTAATTCTTTGTGCAAACCCTCAATCTCCAGTCTGCAGGCTTCCCTTGTGCCCCTAATTAGTCTTGTCATGAGCTGCTATGCTATTGTTTTAAACACAGCCCTATGTCCTGGGAGCCAAAAGGCCCTTTGGGGTAGGTTGTATTGTATTTGTGTATATTTTTAAGAAATGGTCATCTCTTCTCTTGCCGTGGCCACCATCATTTCTCAGTAAAGGTGTTGCCATAGAGATGTTGTCCAATCCATCTCTATTGATATCCCCCTCTAAAGGGGGCCCTGAATCAGCACTGAGGTAGGTAAATGTATGCAGTGACATTGAGCGGATGATTCTATTCTGAAGAATCCCTGCACCATTTGTTTCTGGGCTTGTCTGAAGGCTGGGACACGGTGTTGGGTTTTGTTGCACGTGCTCTCCTCGCAGGCCCGGAGTTAATGCAAGCCTTGTTTGGAACCACTGAAGCAGAAATTTCTCTGCTGCCAAGGACAAAAGCTTCACAGGCCACCTCGGAGGCTGCTTTGGGAAGGCCGTGTCTCTGGGGCTCCCAAAGGAAATGGGAGATAACGCAGAACACAGAGAAGTGCCCTCAAATTCTCCCAGCCCCTCCAGGCTGCCCGGACACATCTGGCCCCACGGAGTATCCTCTGGGGAAGT
>NW_007754718.1:0-7853 GCF_000696425.1 Galeopterus variegatus | reverse complement strand
TTCCCTCACAGTTTTGGAGGCTAGAAGTCCAAAATCAGTATCACTGGGCTTAAATCAAGGTACTGGCAAGGCTGCATTCCCTCCGAGGGATCTAGGAGAGAATCTGTTTATTTCCTCTTCCAGTTTCTGGGAGCTGTCAGCATTCCTTGGCTGGTGGCCACATCATTCCAGTCTCTGCTCCTGTGGTCACATTGCATCCTCCTCTTCTGTGTGTGAGAAATTTGCCTCTGCCCCTCTTATAAGGACCCTTATGATGGCATTTAGCACCACCCAGTAATCCAGGATAATCTCTTCATCTAATATCCTTAATTTTTTTTTGTCCTTTTTGAGACTGGCCACACCGTGCTCAGCCAGCGTACCGGTCATCCCTATATAGGATCTGAACCCACGGAGGGAGCGCTTCTGCGCTCCCAGCACCACACTCTCCCGAGTGCGCCATGGGCTCGGCTCCTAATATCCTTAATTTAATCACACCTGCAGAAACCCTTTTTCTATAGAAGGTCATATTTACTGGCTCCAGGGATTAGGACCTGGTGTATTTTTGGAGGAAGGGGCATTTTTCAGCTCACCAGAGCTGATAATTCAAAAATACATATCTACCGCCCCATGTCTCAACACTCAAATTAGAAGAAAGTTCTAGTCCCCCAGGTCTCTTGTGACACCTCTGTGACCTCATTCCCCACCATCCTCTCACCTGTTCCTGGACAGGCATCCTGGCTTCTCTGCTGTTCTGTCCTCAGGGACTGAAAACTTGCTTCTTCACCTTCTTCAGCCTCTTCTTGAATGTCACCTCCACTGAAAAGCTGTCTCTAGTCACCTTATCTCCCACTTCGTCCCACTCTCCGTTTCTCTCTGTCTCCCTCTCCTCTTCTCCTTCCTCTCCCTTCTCTTTTCTCACCATCACTCCTGATTCCCCAAGCACCTTCTCTTTATACAACATCACTTTCATCTCTAAGAGGAAACTTCTCAGTTTGCAATAAGCATGCACAATACACAAAATATATAAAATGTTACGTGGCCATGACCAGGACAATAGACTATAGTTATCACTGGCTAATTAATAATCCAATTATCATATAACATTTTATGCAGTTACAAAAGAAAACTATATATCACAAAAACAAACCACAGATAATCATTTTGAAGAGTAATATATAGTTTCTTCTAGTCTCTTTTTAAAATATATCTGCATGGGAAGTCAGCCCTAAACACAACCAAAGTAGAAAGAAATAAATGTGCCTTTAGGTACCTAGTTTCACTGTTTTTTGTGTTTTTTGCTCATGCCCTTCCCCTTAATCAAAGCCTTCTGCTCAGAAACTCTCATAATTAAATTAAATATCTCTTAAAAAAACAAGAGACTGGTTGAAAACAACAAGACAGTTACGTAACTTGCAGGGCCCAGAGCAAAATGAATAAGTGGAATCCCTCATTAAAAGTATTAAGAATTTCAAGATGGTGACGGTAGAGCATTAAACCAATTGACGGACCCCTCTGAGCAGGGACCCTGTGTGACTGTGCAAATCACACACCCGTGAAGTCAGATCTGGAAGACAGGCTGTTTCAAGAACATTCCTTAAATGTTACCTATTTTGTGCTATTTGGGTTTTTTAAAACTTTTCATCTTAAAATAATTACAGATTCGTAAGAACTTGGAAAGTCGAGCAGGAAGGTCTCTCTGCAATTTTAACCCTATTTGTTTTTTAGAGTCACAAAGCTATGGGAATGATTACTTTTGCTGTTGAGTTTAGGGTACCTGAAACCTGGTGAACTGATTCTAGTTCACATGACACATCAGGTTCAAGAGGCCTTCCTTGACCAGTACATAGCAGTTCCCTTTCTTTGTGCTTCTAGAACCTCCTGAGCTCACCTTGTCAAATGGCACCACATCGCCTGCTTGCTTCTCTCTGATCACAGGTGGATCAGCTGTATGAGGAGAGGGAGCATGTCTGTTCTGTTCTCAGAGAATTCCAAGACCCAGCAAGTGATTGGCACATGACGATGTTAAATAAACATGTGCAGCCACAAGCAAACAAGTAACCCAGCTACTGGGTATTTTGAGAGGCCAAGGGATGATCGAATTCATACCACTTATTAGCACTCGTGTTTTATTGCAGCCTAGATTTGTAGGCTTTCTTTATACGCAATCTGTAAATGTTGTATTGAATTTATGTTAGTAGCTTGTAATTCACAAATGAAAAGTAGGATGTAGCAGGTGGTTAGAAATTTGGATGGTGCAGTGGGCTTTATTGTAAACATCAAGTTGGGCCCTAGTTACAAAGCTTGTATGGCCTCTTCTTTCAGAAGCTTGCAGTAATTATTCTTAGCACAAACTGATTCTTAGCACAAAAGCAGATAGTAAGAAAAAAAAATCAGATCTGTGATTCTTTTAATGGCTTAAACATTATTAAAATCCAATAAAAAGACAGTCTTGAGGTTTGTAAACCATCTTAATGCCTGAGCAGGAAAGAAGATTGTTTCACATAAAATAGGTTAACTTCCTCTTACTGTAAGAGAGAAATAAATAAAGGCTCAGATGAGCTATTTTTATTTATTCTCATAGTAAATCCGTAATCCCTATCTACTTATCATCTAAAATAGACCCCAGTCATCTCACTTTTGAACCAGGCCCAGGAGATCAATATCACCTTGGGTAGGTCTTCACAGACTGACTGAGCACCATTCAAAGCAAAGAGACAAATCACAATTCCCGTTGCTATAGGGAAACGCCAAGATCTTTTGTCTCTGGGTCAGTGCTGTTTTGGATAATCACGTATCTATCCTTATATGACTCCAAGCGGGGCAAATCTGCCTTTTAAAGAATTGATTGTTGCTTTGACTTTTTAGAGCTATTCATTTCTAAAACCCAGAGCAAGACCCTGTAGTTACAAACTTACAGGATAACTCAATTGGATAAATATACACACAAAGAACAAGACCCACTGGGAACCAAAACGGCTGCATTTTGTAACACTGTAATTTATAACTTGCATAGCTACCAAAGGGGCAGTGGATCCTAAATTATGCCACCCTCCCCTTTTTTTTGAAATCACAGTGGATAAGTCATCTGTTACACAGGGAAGCCAGGGAGAGGCTGACATTATTTCTTCCCATGTAAGGAATGGCTTCTGAAGAGATTGTTCCTGACCCAATGCCCCTCACTGATTCAGGTATTGTTAGCCATTTGGTTAAAGGCTGTTGCCACTCCCAGCCTCTCCTGGTTCTTCGTTCTTGCTGCACGATCAGCGTGATGCTTGTGGGAGCCAAGACACCCTATGGCTGATTGTTGGGCACTGGCACCGCCTGTTAGCTCTGTTGCATCCCAGTTAATGACAGCTGTGCCACACTCCCGGCTGCCTCAAAGTGTCCTTGAAGGCTTCTGTGTCCTGCTCCGTTTCCCAGCCACAGGTCTTGTGTAGGTGGACTCCTGGAGGCACGGGATTGGCCAACAGTGTGTTTCCTCACTTATTGCATGTTGGACCATGTATTGGCATCACGTTCTTTGTTCTCTGTACAGTTTGGGATTGGTGAATACAGAGAGTTTCTAGTTAATAACGATGCTGTGTTTCAAAAGTTAATTTGGAAATCTGTTGGAACTTGGACAAAATTTTCCTTTGGAAACAGGGTAAGAAATGTTTGTTAGATCCTCAGGCCAGTCTTTCAAAATGCCAAGTGGTAGAGTGGTAGAACTGAAATAGTACAGATGGGCAATGAAAAAAGATATGTACTGACATCGATACAAATGTATTTCAAGCTACATGTGATAAATTTTGGTTCCCAGTCTAGATAACTTCATTAATGACAGCCAGATGAGAGAGGCTAGGAGGGGCTGGGGCTAAACTTCCAGTGCACCTACCTGTAAGTCTGTGGAGGCTCCAGGTGAAAGTCTCATGAGATTGAGACAATGCAGTGTCTGACAGTATCTGAAGAAAACGAGACAGCACCCAGGTCCAACGTGAATCACTGTGGACGTGCCAACAGAGGAGTCCAGGGTAGCAACAGGGATGACACAGGCCAATTACGTGCCTGCTAACAACTGAAAATGCTATGACCCATGATTGCAGCAGCAGGAAGGCCACAGAGTGTAGAAAGGACTGATGAGCCGAGAAGCCCACTCCTACCTGGTGACCACTTAGAAAGGTAGTTATTCGATTCCAGCAAGAAATATTCTCCCACTATAGCCTGTTATTATATGGTATTTCCCAAACTTTCCTGATCATAAGAATTATTTGAATCACTTGCCAGAATGCAGACTCCCAGGCCCTCCTCTGAGACTTACTGAATCCTAATCCCACAATAATGAGAACTACCAATCATCCTGCAGGTGTCACCTGCAATAGTGATATCTGGCTGGGGCCACATAAAGATGTGACAAAAACCACACATCAATGCAGCTGACACTGGCAAGGGGTGGGGAGTGGGCACAGATGGGAGTGTGTTGAGGCTCTTTTCCTCCTCTACAGTGACAAGTGGAAAGTGGACGACTTATCCAGTTCTTTGGTTGATGAACATTTTGAAAGTTCTTATATGCAAGTCATTCAGTGGGGCATTTTCATATGTTAATTCACTTCTTGTCTGTGTCCCCTGATTGAGTTTCATGATGATCACCTTTCTGTGTTCAATTTGCCTCATAAAAGCCCCTGTTTTAAAATGCTTCATCAAGGTTATCTATTTTTGACATTTTAATTTACAGGGCTTATTATCCTGAGTGACATCATGACAATGTTTCCACTGGGTTAAATGTTAGCACTGCTGTACAACAGTCAATAAACATTTATTGAACATCTACTACATTCAAGGTCTGGGATGAATGCTGATGGCACACAACAATGAATTAAAACACAGATATTAAAAATTTTGTAATTGTAACCTAAGAAGTTAAGAAGAGATACAAGGAAGCATGTGAAACAGCAAATGAATGGCCTAGACGTTCAAAGATTGGAGACAACACTGGGATGTAGTAGTCAGGATCACGTGTATAATCCACAGGGTCTCTTATTCAAAATTCATTAAGAATTTTGGATTCCAATCAAGATGGTGGAATAGATGCTCCCCAGCATCACTCCCGCCCACAAATCAACCAATTTACAACTATAAAAATGTAACATCAGCCAAGCTGGGGCTTCTTGAGCTCAGGGGAAGAGGAGGAGAGACCTACGGAGTTCATGAAGTGGAAGAAACCATAATGAGAGAAAGAAAAATTGCTCAGAGTGCTTGGGGCCACAGCCACTTTAAGGCTGGAGCTGCTGAGTGCATAGAGCAGGAGCTGGCAGAAGCTGCAGCTGTGCCCTTTGGATGGAGTTGCTTGGAGGCATCAGGAGAGAAGAGGTCCTTGGTGGCCCCCAGGACAGCAAGACCACTAATATGGTTCCCATGGACCTACACAGGAGTAAGGAGCCAGAAAAGCTGAAAAAGGGGAGCCATTTAGAGGCCAGTGAATCATCGCAAGGGACCAGCGCAGGGCCCATCCCGTGGGAAGTGTTTGGAACACGGGCAGCGGGGGAGACAGGCCCACTGGGAGAACACTGGGACACAGCAAGGACAGCTGATCTGCAACCCCAATCAGCACAGGACCACTCAGAGGAGACTGATCGGGAATGCAGAATTGCATGGGGTGCAGTTTGACAGAAAAGCTCAGGCCCAGATCAGAGATTCTACACAACCCAGGTGCACCAGATCTCACGAGCCAGAAGTACCAATAAGGTCAACCATTAAACCTTGAGCTGTACAAAAAGCCTTCCCTAGGGAAATAGCAGCAAAGCAACAATTTAGCTCAATGACACAGCTCAAGTACTGGTACCCACAGGAAGTTCCACTGTTTTAGAAGTAAGCAAAGGACAAAAAATTAGTTCTTTTTTTGGCACACCACCAGGACCTCAGAGTCCTCCAGGGGACCTGAGGTATGGAGCCAGGGACCAGACACCCCCACCCACAACCAGGCACAACACCAGCACCAAGGAGCATGCCAAAAACATCACCTCCATATGGGTGGCCCACCACAGCCACCACAGTAACCACAGCTGCTGTGAAAGTGACTAGACATCACAACCACCATGCAGATGGTCCACCAGCCACTGGAGTGCATTGACACAAGGAGAGTCACCAGCAAAGACCAAAGAAAAGAAGAGGATGTCTCTCTCCACAAAGCCCATTCCAGAGTGACAGAAGAAGCAGCTGCTCTGTGATAATATTGGGGGACCTTAACACACTTATCAGAATTGGATAGATCATCTAGGCAATAAATCAACAGAATAACCATTAGTCCTTCAGAGTGAGAGAAGAAATCTAGGGTTATCAGTGGTGGGAGGGGGGAGGGAGAGGGGTATAGGGAGAGATTGGACAAGGGGTGTAAAGAATAAGTACAATTTGGGGCCAGCCCCGGGGCTCACTCAGGAGAGTGCGGAGCTGGTAGCGCTGAGGCCGTGTGTTCGGATACTACATAGGGATGGCCGGTGCGCTCACTGGCTGAGCATGGTGTAGACAACACTGTGCCGAGGGTTGCGATCCCCTTACCAGTCAAAAAAAAAAAAAAAAAAAAAAAGAATAAGTACAATTTGTAACAATATGCATACTAGTAATATTGATTTGATCAACATATGTCAACATTGAGCCCCCAAAATATGCATAATCAATTATAATTCAATAAAAAAAAATTCATTAAGAATTTTAAGAAGCATGCCAAACCAAGCATAGGGTGCTTCTAAGTGCAGAGCCCTGTGTGATGGCACAGGGTACACACCCATGAAACTAACCCTGGCTTTGGGTTACAAACATCTGTGAGAATTTGAAGACTTTAAACTAGTCTTTGAAAGAAGGATTGGAGTGACAGAAAGAGTGAGAGGCAAAAGGTCAGTATGGTTTGGGAAATAGGATAGATAGCACATTGTAGGCCTGCGTTTTCAATCCTGGCTGCTCATTGGAATCACCACAATCAGCCAGCAGGTCCGTGTTAATATCAGCAGTGATAAGTCCTGTTGATGTACCTTTGATATGCTGCAATGACACTTTACTTTTTCAGTCTTCCACACCCATAGCCTCAGTCTAATGAGAAAAACATCAGACAAATCTAAATTGAGGAACATTCTACAACATATCTGACAAATATTTCTCAGAACTGTCAAGGTCACCCAGAGCAAGGAAAGTCTGAGAAACCAGTTTCTTGTAGACCACGTATAGTTGGGTCTCACTTTCTCTCTCTCTCTCTTTTTATCCATTCTAACAATGTCTATCTTTGTGTTAGTGTATGTAAAAGATTCACATTTAAAGTGATTATTGATATAGGTGGGTTAACGTCTATCACATTTGTAACTTTTCTACTAATTTATTTGTTCTTTGTTTCTTTTCCTCTTTTCTGCCTTCTCTTGTTTTAATTGAGCATTTTATATGATTCCATTTTATCTCCATCTTAGCATACCAATTGTACTTTAAAAATTTTATTTAGTGGTTGACTTAGAGTTTGTAATATGTATTTTTAACTAATCTAAGGCTACCTCTGAATAACACTATACCGCTTCATGTGCCATGCAGGCATCTTAGAGTATTTCCAATTCCTCCCTCCCATTTTTTATGACATTTTGGTCATTCATTTCATTTATTCATATGTTATAACACCCAATACATTGTTACCATTGTTACTTTAAATGGTCATCTCTTAGATCAATTAAGAATAAGAAAAATAAAAAAATTTATTTTACCTTAATTTATTTCTTCAACACTCTTGTATTCTTTATAGGTCTGTTTTTCTGAGCTACATAATTTTCCTTCTCCATGAAGAACTTCTTTTAACATTTCTTGCTAAGCACATGTGCTGGTGATAAATTTTCTTGGTTTTTGTTTGTCTAGGAAAGTCTTTATTT
>NW_007754717.1:7157-7853 GCF_000696425.1 Galeopterus variegatus | reverse complement strand
AGAACAAATGAAGGAGTGAATGAGTGAATGAGTGAGGGAGTGCTGTGAGCTGCGCATCGGCCGGGCTCTGCCACCCTGGGGACGGGGGCTTGGGGTCTGTGGGCCTCAGGCAGGTTCTGCCTGTGGGAGCTATTCCCGAGACTTGTGAAGGCCACGCAGCGCGGGGTAGGAGGAGAGTCGGGGTCATGCTGGGGCACCTGAAGTTCGGGCTAGGCTCCCCCACCATCACTGGGACAGCCTTGGTGGACAGCCTGGCAGAGCAATGGATGTCTGTGTTTAGCTGGCGGCTGGCAGGCTGCCCACGTTGGGAAGAGGGCTCCCCATCAGCTCAGAAGAGGTATGTCCTTCCAGTGGGGACCGTGCCTTTGCATGGCCAGTGGGCAGGTCCGTTGTGTGTCCCTCCCTCCATCTGCACTGGGCTGCATCAAAGCTTCCATGGCTCGTATCTGTTGATAGCTCTGTCTGTCCTCGTTCTGTGCACACCTGTCCCAGGTCACGAGGCCTTGAGCCAGGCTTGCCACTGCAGAGTGCTTGACTCATTCCACAAATGTGTATCCTCTGGGCATGGATGGCCCAGTGGACACTGCCCTGCCCTTGGGGAGGAAGGAAGCCCAGGGGAGTGGAGCACCTGGGGGCGGGCTCCTCTGCTGTTCTGCCCCTGCAGCCTCTGATGGCATCGGATGGCATGGGAGACCC
>NW_007754717.1:4760-5467 GCF_000696425.1 Galeopterus variegatus | reverse complement strand
GGCAGCTCACCCCCAGGGCCTGCAGCTCCGATGCTGGTGCTTGGCTCTCCACTTTACACACATTATCGGATTCAGTTTTCACAACAACCTTCAAAGCCAGTGGCTACAACAGTGGGGTCCCAGGACCAGTGTCTCAGCCTTACCTGGGAACGTGTCAGAAGTGCCCATTCTTGGTCCTGCCCTGACCTGCTGCATCAGAAGCTCACAGAGTGCCTCAGTTTCCCCAGTCTCTCTCCAGGAGATTCGGATGCACAGCTGAGTTTGAAAACCATGGCTCTAAGGTAGATAATGTGTCCCCACCCATCCGATTGTACCGTGGCAAGGGTTGAGGAGACTGGTGTCAGCTGACCCACCCAGCTTTCCAAGGCTCATCCATGACAGAGCGGGAAGGCAAAGGATGCAATTGTCACCCAGAACCTCACCACCGCAATTGTGCACCCGTCCCTGCACGGCCGCGTTGTGTTCTTTAGCCTTCCCTCCTGCACTTTCTGAAGTCACAGAAGTGGGGACACAGGACCCTGAAGCCCCAAGCCCCAGTGGATGAGGCCACTGGGACTGGGGCTGGGCAAGTCCAGTGTCAGAGCTGACGGAGCCCCAAGTGTCTTGTGGAGACCCTGCCACAGCAGAGAGTTCCCCACAACCTCCTTGTGATGGGCTGCATGCTCATGAGGTGTTGATCCTGGTAGGGCTGCCCTTTCTCACGATTC
>NW_007754717.1:0-2701 GCF_000696425.1 Galeopterus variegatus | reverse complement strand
GGCTGTGTGTGGCAGGCCACTTTCTGCGTCTACATGGTGGCCTCACAGTGGACTCGGCACTTAGGGAGTGCTCAGCTAGGTCGAGTAGATGAGTGAGTGCCCCCATGTCAGAAGTAGACACTTTTCCACACAACCTCAGACATGCCAAGCCCCCAGCAGTGGGGCCAAACCCTCTAAAAATTGTTGGAAAGAAGGTCTTCAAATGTCCTCTGAAGGGGGAGCAATCTCATCCAAAGAAGACCCCCACCCCCACTGACGGTCAGTTTACTGTCCCCAAGTGGGTCACAGGGAGACCCTGGAGTGGCTGCCTGGCCAGAGGGCAGAGCGCAGGACACAGGGCCCTGGAAAACTCAAGGCAGATGCCCAGTCTTGGACTGACTCTGCCCGGGAGCCCCGGATTGCCCAAGTTGTCCAGAGTGCAGGAGTGCAGGCTTCCATGGGATGTTCCAGTTGTGGACAGCCTGTGGGACCTGAGCAGCCTGGACTGTCATCTCTGAATTGGCAAATGGTCAGGCTGTCTGTGCAGAGTGGGGGAGGGCGCCAGGCTGGGCCAGGAGGGGCTGAACCAACTTTGAGACTTTGTGACATCATCTGTATATGCACGCGGGGGACAGAAAGGGGATGAGAGCACGCGGTGTTAACTTCCCTAAACCAAAGGGCTGTGTCTACCGACCTCGTAATCGTTTCTGCCACCGTCTTGAGCTGCCTTTTCTCAAGAGTATTTAAACATAACGTTGTGGAATAATTTCTTTCAAGCTTGGTTCACATTTCTAAAGTATGTACATTTCTTTAGTGTGTTTGGCGTGTTCCAAGGGGAAGCCTCCTGTCGTCCTGGGATGGTAGGACAGGGCTGTTGGGAGCCAGGATGAGAGATTAGTTTGCCAGTCAGGACCCAGCTGAGCAGACAGCACACCCGGCCAGGACAATGTGTGTGCACCAGAGACATTCTCCGTGCAGGCCACAGGTGAAGCCTGGTGCAGACATGGGGGCGCCGGGGCTCGGCGAGGGCTTCCAGGGAGGGTAGAAGTTTATCTCATAGCCTTTGCCACCGAGAGCTAGTAGATGCAGGACAGGCTCCCTAGAGAAGCCTTCTGAGGTCTTGTCTGTGCCTGGTCGGGGATGGAGGCCTGAGGGATTAGGGATGTCTGCTTGGAGGAACCGTGTGAGGAACGGTTGTCATTCCAAGGTAGGCAGATGGGTCCAGGACCCTGGATTGCTCTCTGGGACAGCATTCAGGTCAGGGCTGGGTGGAACCCGGATGTGAGGGCTCTGATCTCAGAGACCTGGGTGGTGCCAAAAGAGGAGATACGTTATGCTTAAGGGACTGACCCTCGAGACATATAGTTCGGACTCCTGGACCAGCCCAAAAGGAGTGTCTTGCATCAAAGCATATGACTGATCCCCCCACCCCAACCCTTTCTAACAGTTTTCACCACCTTCCAGACTTGATCGTTGGATCCTCCCAGAGTCCCTTTTCATGTGGGGACATGTGGCTCAGAGAGGTGAGGTGGCTTGCCCAGGGCCATGCAGCAAGGCGGGTCCTGGAGGGCTCCCTCTTCTGATCAACTGGTGTCTGGGCTCCAAAGCACCTTTTCTGACTTTCTCACTCCCCAGGACAGCATCATTCGAAGACCTCAGTGCCCCTGTGAGGTGCAGGGGTGAGGTCCCTCCCCACAGTATGAATGTGGTGTCTGACAGCTCAGCCCTGTGGATGAATGCTCGGCTTGGCCTCCCAGGGTCCCTGAGGCTGAGCTGGTCTGGGCTGGGTCCCTGGTGTCCCCGGCAGGAAGGGAGCTCTGGACGTGAGCGAGTCTGAGCTCAGGAGGAGGAGGCCCGCCGAGGGTTGAGCGTCTCGGCTCTGACCCAGAGGCCTGGCATTGCTGGTGCTGGACCCGTCTTGGCCTCAGACCCGTCTCCTCTCCTCTCTCCTCCCTGGACAGGAGGCGGTTGAATAAAAGGCTTTCAAGAACAGGACGGGCAGCGGAAGCCCCACGGAGGTGTGGGCCAGCTGACAGCGGGCTCTCGAGTTTTCCAAGCACACATGAAGGGACGAGCCCATCGAGAATTCTGTTCCAGAACTCCTTGATATTTGGCTAAAAGTTCATCTCTAAATATAGACTGTGGGGCATGTCACAAAATGTTTCACTGAGGGCGTATGCAGTTGGTGCCCGGTGCAGCAGGCTGGGCAGTGCCCTGCGTATTTCCTGTGCGCTGCAGAGCGTGCTCGCAGAGCAGGAGGAGACCAGGGCGTGGACCCCGGACCAGTGCTTTCCTTTCTTTCCTCTCGAGACCCTCGGCCAGGAGCACTAGGCCTCTCTGTCATGCAGCCCCGGCCCATCGGGCCCACGGCTCCCACCCTCCCACCTGGTGTGCAGGGCAGCCGCAGCGGCAGAGCAGAGGACCCAGGCGGAAGCTCCGGAGCCACAGAGGGAAGAGAGTTACGTGGAAGGTGGTTGAGAACACGCGGAGCCGCGTCCCCGCAGATGCCGCCTTCGTTCTGCTCTCTGTCTCTCCCATCCAGAGCATGTGTCCTCGGAGCTCTTGGCTGCAGGCTGTCACCTCTGCTACGGGGCTGCTGCCTGGCTCAGGCACCGTGAGCTTCGTCGTGTGGGCATGCACAGACCCCTAGAGTGGCCCTCCGTGGGGTCACTGGTCACAGTGGACCTCTTGGGGCTCGTCTACCAGTGGAGAAAGGTCCACC
>NW_007754716.1:0-7854 GCF_000696425.1 Galeopterus variegatus | reverse complement strand
TGGTATATATATATACCAGTTTCCTTATCCAATCATCCATCGATAGACATTTAGGTTGGTTCCATATCTTGGCTATTGTGAACAGAGCTGCGAAGAACATGGGAGTACAAGTATACCTTCGACATGATGATTTCTATTCCTCTGGGTATATACCCAGAAGTGGGATTGCTAGATCATATAGAAGATCTATCTGTAGTTGTTTGAGAAAACTCCATTCTGTTTTCCATAGTGGTTGTACTAATTTACAGTCCCACCAACAGTATAGGAGTGTTCCCTTCTCTCCACAACCTTGCCAGCATTTGTTATTCACCATCTTTTGATTATAGCAAGTCTAACTGGGGTGAGATGATATCACAATGTAGTTTTAATTTGCATTTTCCTGATAACTAGTGATGTTGAGCATTTTTTCATGTACATGTTGGCCATTTGTATGTCTTCTTTTGAGAAATGTCTATTCAGCTCCTTTACCCATTTTTAATAGGTTAATTTGTTTTTTTACTGTATAATCGCTTGAGTTCCTTGTATATTATGGATATTAATCCAATGTCAGATGCATAGCTAGTAAAAATTTTCTCCCATTCTGTAGGTTGTCATTTCACTCTGTTGATTATTTCCTTTGCTGTACAGAAGCTTTTTAATTTGATATAGTCCCATTTGTTTATTTTTTCTTTTACTGCTTGTGCTTTTGGGCTCCTGCTCATAACGTCTGTGCCCAGACCTAGTTGCCGAAGTGTTTCACCTTTATTTTGCCTTAGTAATGTTACAGTTTCAGGTCTTATTCCTAAGTCTTTTATACATTTTGAGTTCATTTTATTATATGGTGAGAGATGCATATCTAATTTTATTCTTTTGTATATGGATATCCAGTTTTCCCAGCACCACTTGTTGAAGATGCAGTCTTTTCCCCAATGTAGATTTTTGTTGCTTTTGTCCAATATCAGAGGGCTAGAAGCCTGAGGGGTGATTTCTGTTTTCTCAATTCTACTCCACTGGTCTAAATGTATATTTTTATACCAGTACCATACTGTTTGAATTACAATAGCTTTGTAGCATAATTTGAGGTCAAGTAGTGTTATGCTTCCAGCTTAATTTTATTTTTATTTTTATTTTTATTTTATTTATTTATTTTTTTATTTGCTCAGGATTGCTTTAGCTATTCAGGATCTTCTGTCATTCGATATGAAGGGTAAGATTGTTTTTCCCATTTCTGTGGAGAATGTCATTGGTATTTTGATGGGAATTGCATTGAATCTGTAGATCACTTTGGGTAGTATAGACATTTTCACAATGTTAATTCTTCCAGTCCAAGAGCATGGAATATCTTTCCATCATTTTGTGTCTTCCTTAATTTCTTTCAGAAGTGGTTTGTGGTTCTCATTGTAGAAGTCTTTCAACAACTTGGTTAAACTGATACCTAGGTATCGTATGTTTTTCATGATAATTGTAAATGGGCTTACTTTCTTTGTTTCTCTTTCTGTTAGTTCATTATTTGAGTATATAAATGCAACTGATTTAGGGGCATTTATTTTGTATCCTGCAACATTACTGAAGTTATTAACCAGCTCTAGGAGTTTTTTGATAGAGTTTCAGGTTTTTCTATATACAGTATCATATTATTTGCAAATAGGGAAAGTTTGACTTTGTCTTTTCAAATCTAGATTCCATTTACTTCTTTCTCTTGCCTGATTTCTCTGGCTAGTACCTCCAGTACTCTGTTAAATAGAAATGGTGAGAGTGGACATCCTTGTCTTGTTCCTATTCTTAAGGGAAAGGCCCTCAGTTTTTCCTCATTCAGAATGATACTGGCCATGGGCTTGTTATAAATGGCTTTTATTTGTGTTGAGATATTTTCCTTCTATACCTAATTTGTTGAGAGTCTTTATCATAAAGGGATGTTGGATTTTGTCAAATACTTTTTTAGCATCTATTGAGATAATCATATGGTCTTTGTCCTTGAGTTTGCTGATGTGATGTATCACATTTATAGACTATTGTATGTTAAGCCATCCTTGCATCCCTGGGATGAATCCCACTTGATCATAGTGTATGATGTTTTTATTATGTTGCTGTTTTCTGATTGCTAATATTTTGTGGAGGATTTTTGCATCTAGAATCATCAAGGATATCAGCCTGTAATTTTCTTTTTTTGTTGTGTCTTTATCTGGTTTTTGCTATCAGAGTTATGTTGGCCTGATAGAATGAGTTTGGGAGAGTAGCTTCTATTTCAATCATTTGCAATAGTTTGAGGAACATTGGTATTAATTCCTCTTTAAACATTTGATAGAATTCAGCTGTAAAGCCATCCAGACCTGGACTTTGTTGGAAGAATGCCAATTATCGCTTCAATCTCCTTGCTTGTTATTGGTCTGTTCAAGTTTTCTATCTCTTCTCAGTTCAGTCTTGGTAATTTGTATGTGTCTAGAAACTTATCCATATCTTCCAGATTTTCATATTTGTTGTCATACAGTTGTTTATAGTAGTCTCTAATGACTCTTTGTATTTCTGTGGCATCAGTTGTAATGTCTCCCTTTTCATTTCTGATTTTTATTATTTGGGTCTTCTCTCTTCTTTTTTGTCTTCTCAAAAAGCTAACTTTTTGTTTTGTTGATCTTTTCTATTGTTTTGGGGGTTTCTATTTCATTTAATTCTGCTCTGATCTTAATTACTTCTTTCCATCTACTGCCTTTAGGTTTGGTTTATTGTTGTTTTTCAAGTTCTTTGAGGTGTAGTGTTAGGTTGTTTATTTGAAGTCTTTCCATTTTTTTGATGTAAGCATTTATTGCAATAAATCTGCCTCTTGGTGCTGCTTTTGCAGTATTCCACAGGTTTTGGTATGATGTATCTTTATTTTCATTAGTTTCTAGGGATTTTTTGATTTCCTGTTTAATTTCTTCTTGGACCCATAGACTTTTGGGAACCTATTATTTAGTTTCCATGTATTTGTATAGTTTCCAGAATTTTTCTTATTATTAATTTCCAATTTTAGTCCACTGTGGTCTGAAAAGATACTTGGAATGATTTCAATTTTTAAAAATTTACTGAGGCTAGATTTGTGGCCCAATATGTGGTCTATCCTGAAGAAATGTTCCATGAGCTGATGAGAAGAAAGTATATTCTTTTGTTCTTGGGTGAAATGTTCTGTATATATCTGCCAGGTCCAGTTGGTCTACGGTGTAGATTAAATCCTGTGTCTCTTTGTTGATTTGTTGCCTGGAAGATCTGTTCCATACTGAGAGAGCAGTGTTCAGGTCACCCACTATTAATGTTTTAGGCCCTGTTTCTTTTTCTTAGGTCTAAGAGTGTTTGCTTTATATATATGGGTGCTCCAGTATTGAGTGCATATATATTTATGGTTGTTATGTCTTTTAGTTGGGTTGATCCTTTTATCATTATATGGTGGCCTCCTTTGTCTCTTTTTACATTTTTTGGTTTAAAGTCTATCTTATGCAATATAAGAATAGCTACTCCTGCTCATTTTTGGTTTCCATTTGTATGGTATATCTTTTTCCATCCCTTCGCTTTTAGTCTATATGTGTCTTTACAGGTGAGGTGGGTCTCTTGAAGACATCATATATTTGGGTCTAGCTTTTTAATCCAGTTAGTTAGTCTGTGTCTTTTGAATGGGGAGTTTAGTCCATTCACATTTAGAGTAGTTATTGGAATGTGTTGTTTAATTCCTGTCATTTAATTGCTACTTATTTAGGTGGTTTAAATATCTTTTGATCATTATTTTCCTTTTTATTTCTCTTCTTCAATGTCAGTTGGGAATTTAAGGTAGAATGATTTAGCTTCTTTCTGTTTCTTGATGGCATTTTTGTTTTAACTGTGGGTTTTGTTCTTTCTTGTGTATTTGTGATTGTGGTCACCATTATTCAGATTCCATATGAAGAACTCCCTTGAGAATTTCTTGCAGGGCTGGTCATGGGGTGGTGAACTCCCACAACTTTTGTTTGTCTGGGAAATACACTATTGCTCCCTCATTTCTGAAGAAGAGCCTTACTGGATAAAGAATTTTGGGCTGGCAGTTTTTTTCTTTTAGTATTTTTAATATATCGTTCCACTTTCTTCTGGCCTGTATGGTTTTGGTTGAGAAGTCTGCTGTTAGTTTGATGGGGGTTCCCCTATAAGTGACCTGACACTTTTCTCTTGCTGCTTGTAGAATTCTCTCTTTGTCTTTGAGCTTTACAAATTTGACTATAATGTGTCTTAGAGAGGATCTTTTTGGATTGAATCTGTTTGGGGACCTTTGAGCTTCCTGGATCTGAAGGTCTGCATATCTCCCTACCCCTGTGAAGTTTTCTGTTATTATTTCTTTGAATAGATTTTCAATACATTTTCCTTTCTCCTCCTCTTCTGGAATACCCACAATTCGGATGTTAGAATGCTTGAGGTTGTCTGCTATCTCTCTTAGGTTTTTCTCAGTATTTTTAATTCTTTTTTCCTTTTTTTGTTTTTTTGGGTTTTGTTTGTTTGTTTGTTTTTGGTTTGGCTGGATTATTTCAAAAAGACCATCTTCGAGACCTGAAATTCTTTCTTCTGCTTGTTCTATCCTGCTGCTTAAGCTCTCTGTTGGGTTTTTTTTATCTCAATGAGTGAATCCTTCATTTCTAGGAATTCTGCTACATTCTTTTTTAAGGTATTAATCTCTTTGTAAATTTCCTCCTTCACATTCTGGATATTTTTTCTTATTTCCTTATATTCTGTAATTGAGTCTTCTTTTATTTCTTCAAGCTTTCTTAAGATCATTGCTCAGAATTCTTTTTCAGACATTTCAAGGATTCCCTGTCCACGGGGTCTGAAATGTGAGCATTATTATATTCCTTTGGTTGTGTTGTATCTTCTTGATTGTTTGTAGTTCTAGTACTTTTTTGTTGATGTTTGGTCATCTGGTATAGGACTTGCTTCTTCTGTTACTCTGGGGTTGGCTATGAGGATAAAGACTTCCTCCTCAATTTTAAGGTTCTACTGATGACTCTTCTTATATCAGTGTAGTCGATTGAGTGGCAGGTTGCCTGTAGAGTGGCCCTGGCTGCTACTGTGGTGGTGAACTGTACTTGTGGTGACAGAAGGTGTGGTGGTATCTACATTACACTACCTTGGCTTCTGTTCTAGCTTTCTGTGGCTGTAGACTGAGCCCCTGGTGCTGTGCAGGTCTCAGCTCACCTTGGTGCCTGCTGGGCTGTGTGTGCTTCCCTTCCCCTTCCAGGGCATTAGACTGGATCCCATTGTCACCTGGGTCTTGACTCACCTCCAGGGCTGCTGGGCTGTGTGCATTTCCCTTCCCCCCAGGGCAGTACACTGAGCCCAGTTACCACATGGGTCTTGGCTCACCTCCCCAGCTGCTGGGCTGTGTGCACTTACCTCTGGTCCTTAGACTGGGCCCTGGTGCCACAAGGGTCTGGTTTTGGCTCACCTTGGTGGCTACTGGGCTCTGTGCACTTCCTTCCCAGCCTTAGACTGCACCCCAGTGTCATAACGACTGTTTGATTTCTTAAAATTTTCCAGTTTCTAATGGAAATCCATTCACTTTTAAGCCTTCTCCCAAATTTCCACCCAATTTCTGAGCTGTCATTACTAAGAAAGAGATATGGTTCTTCAATCTTTCTTTTCATGTCCAATTAATTCAATTGAACAAGGATTCACAGAGTACACACCATGTCTCAGTATTAAGCTTCCTGTTTCAAGAAGTAGAAAACACAGTCTCTGCTCCCAGGAGGCGAAAAAAAGGACATCATCATGCAAATCAGACCAACTAGGGAACGACACCAAATATAGATTCTAAAAACAGTAAGAGAAATCAGGAAAATACAAACCAAAACAATAAAACCAATTTTCACCTATCAAATTATTACTATTTTTTTAAATGACAATGTAAAAAGTGTCCAAACAAATGCATTCTCATACATAAAACAGGTAAGAGTATAAGCTGGTAGAATTGTTCTGTTGGACAAATTGACAAAATTATTCAAAAGCCTTAAAATTTTTGAGTACTCCTTGATTCAGCTATTCTACTTCTACTGACTTATTCTATGGAAATAATCAAGGAAGTACACAAAGATTTTACTACAGTAATATGTGATATAGTAACTATGGACCAAAAATAATAAAGGTTTATGAAATATCCAACATTGGAGAGATTGGTTGAATGATGTTTATTGTAGCCAAACACTAGAACACTTTGTAACCAATAAGAGTGACACCATAGAAGTATATTTATTGACATGGAAAGATATCCAAATTATATTATCAAGTGAAAAAAAATTGATTTACAAATAAATGTGATTTCATGTTTGTAGAAAGGAAAAAATGTGCAAATGGTGTATATGCATAGAAAAAAGACAGAAAAAAGTTTTAAATAGCCAGGTATTAAAGAGCATGATGTTTTCTGAATTCTAGGACAAATTGGAAACAGTATGGGTGAAATAAAAGTTAGAAATATTAGGAATTGCTACTCCAAGGAGTGAGATCTTGAGGGATTAGCTTTTCAAGAGTGAGCATAGTACATGGGTTTTTTTTTATTTCCAAGCAAAGGGTAGTAATAACAGGAGGGTCTTCAGCTGATTGAATCACATGGTCCCATCAATTTCAGCATTTGAGGGCAAGCATGGATCTAACCCACAAAATGGGTGTCCGTCTCTTCAGCAGCCTGTGTGAGAGCTGGCTAGGCACATGCTCACTGACTCGAATTCTACACCAACTCTATGTTCTACTGCACTGCAGACTAGAACATTTGGACTCAGTTGGTTAACAACCAGCCTGGGTCTTTTAATACATGGGCTGCCTGTTTGACTGAATTATCCAAATCACCTCATCACAGATAAGAGCCAAAAATGCCTTCAGTGGCCACTTACCACAGTGTATTCATCTTCAATAAAGATGGCTTTGTGTGAATTTATATTCTCTAAACCTGATTATAAATAAAGCAACTTTTGCACCTAGAGGTATAAATATTATAGCTGAAATGTATCATAATTTCATAACCAAAACTTGTGTTCAATATATTGTCTTACAGAGCATGAAACTCAGCTTGGTAAGTTTGTGGAGGTGGAGGTGAGAGGCATCCAAGGGGAAGGAAAGTGATTGTTTAATTAATGATCTCAAACTTCCTTTAGCAACCATATAGTCGGTAAGATATATTTTAAGACAACAAAAGCATGGGGAAGAGATGTTATATATTTACTTACACCACACACCTCAGTAAAAAGGATTTTTTTAAAAATTATGCAGCCTTTCAACTTAGAAATCCTTAAATCAATATAGATATTCTAATGTCTTGATTTCCAGTAAGAAATCCTGCTCACAGAGCATAAACTCTTGGGATTCTGTCCTTTAAAAGAAATTAGATAGGTAGACAGACAGACAGACAGACAGACAGACAGATAGATAGATAGATGCCTGTGCTAGAACTTTCTCTCGCAGGGTTATGTCCACTTCTAATGCAAGGCTCAATAGAGTTGCCCCCTTCACAATGACCAGTAAGTGAGGCCAGATTCCTGTTTTCAGTGACCATGGTATCCAAATGACCAAGAGAAGATCACCTCTGCTTGATAAGGTAAGCAATTATTCTGTGGACATTGATTTCAACATTTCTCCAATGGAGAAAAAATGTGATCAGCATCATTAATCAGAAAAATATCATCTTTATGTCATTCCACAAGGGAAGCAATTGTTCGACACCACTCCAGAGTAAGGCTCTGTAGAAAAATCTCTGCAGCCACAGAGGATACAGAGAGGCCATTGCTTTTACCAGAGTTTGGTTCCTAGTAGGTCCTATTCTGCAAAGAAAAATAACAGGTTCCACAGTTCTAGGAGTGACATGAAAATTAACCATTGGAGTCTCATTTGATAATAACA
>NW_007754715.1:0-7854 GCF_000696425.1 Galeopterus variegatus | reverse complement strand
GATTTCCTTTTTAATCTCTTCTATGACCCATTAGTCATGCAGAGCATGTTATTTAATTTCCGTATATTTTCATAGTTTTGAAAGCTCCTCTTATTGATTTCTAGTTTTATTCCATTATGATCAGAAAAAAGCATTTGTATAATTTTGACTTTTTTGAACTTGTTGAGACATATTTTGTGGCCTAACATATGGTCAATACTGGAGAATGTTTCATGTGCTGATGAATAGAATGTGTATTCTGTAGCTTCTGGATGAAATACTCTGTGAATGTCTATTAGATCCATCTGGTATGCAGTGCCATTTAAAGTTGGTGTTTCCTTCTTGATTTTCTGTCTTGAATATCTGTCCAATGCTGAGAGTGAGGTGTTAAAGTCCCCAACTATTATTGTGTTGGTGTATATCTCTTCTTTTAGATCTGATAACATTTGCTTTATATAGCTGGGTGCTCTGGTGTTGGGTGCATATATATTTATAATTGTTATATCCTCTTGCAGTATTGATCCCTTTATTATTATATAGTGTCTTTCCTCATCTCTTAGTACAGATTTTGATATAAAGTCTGTGTTATCTGATATAAGTATAGCTATTCCTGCTCACATTTGTTTACGATTTGCATAGAATATCTTTTCTATCCCTTCACTTTCAGTCTGTAGGTAAGATGTATTTCTTGTAGGCAGCATATGGATGAGTCATGTTTTGTTTGTCCATTCAGCCAGTTTGTGTCTTTTAATTGAGGTGTTTAATCTGTTTATATTCAAGCTAATTATTGATATGTGAGGTCTTACATCTGTCATTTTGTAGTTTGTTTTCTGATTGTTTTGTGTATCCTTTGTTCCTTTCTTCTTCTCTTATTGTTTATCTTTGTGATTTGGTGTTTTCCTTTATTGATAAGTTTTGATTTCTTTCTCTTTCTAATTTGGGTATCCACAATCCCAGTAAGTTTTATATCTTCAGGTGTTTTCATGGTGGTCATTACTGTTCTTTCTCTTCTAGATGTAGAAGTCCCCTAAGCATTTCTTCTAAGGCTGTTCTGGTGGTGACGAATTCTCAATTTTTGCTTGTCTGAGAAATACTTTATTGTCTTATTTCTGAAGTATAGTTTTGTTGGGAATAATATTTTTGGATGACAGTTTATTTTCTTTCAGTGTCTTGAATACATCATCCCATTCTCTCCTGGACTGTAGGGTTTCTGCTGACAAGTCTGATATTCACGTAATGGGGACTCCCTTTAAAGTGACTTGATGCTTTTCTCTTGCTATTTTTAGAATCCTCTCTTTGTCTTTATCATTGGACAGTTAAGGGAGGACCTTATTGGATTGAATCTATTTGGGGACATTGACCTTCTTAGATTTGGATGTTCATGTCTTTCCCAAGACTAGGGAAATTTTCAGCTATTTTATTAAATAGGTTTTCAATATTTTTTGTTTTCTTCTACTTACAGAATGCCTATAATTCATATGTCTGTTTGCTTAATAGTATCCCATAGATCTTGTAGGCTTTGTTTGTTCTTTATTCTCTCTCTCTCTCTCTCTTTTTCGGTCTTTTGTGTTATTTCAAAATAGCTGTCTTCAAGATCATAAATTCTTTCTTCTGCTTGCTCTAGTCTGTGTTGACTCTTGGGTATATTTTTCGTTTAATTCAATGAATTCTTCAATTTCAAGATTTCTCTTTGATTTTTAAAAATGATATCTATCTTTTTGTTAAATTTGTAATTCAGATCATGAATTGTTTTTCTGATATTGTTGAATTATGTGTCTGTCTTCTCTCATATCTTGGTGAGTTTCCTTAAGGTTATTAATTTGAATTCCTTTTCCAGCAAGTCAGCAATTTTCAGTTCTTTGGGATCAGTTACTGGAGTATTGTGTTTCTTTCATGGTGTCATGTTACCTTGTTTTTCATGTTTCTTGTTTCCCTGCATTGATTTCTGTGTATTTGGTGGAACCATCACCTCTTTGAGTTTTATAGAGTGGCTTGCATGGGGAGAAACTTTCACCTGCAAATGCATCCTAGAGTGTTGATTAGGTAGAATGCAATGGCTTTGTTCAGGATAGATGCAAGATGCAGTAGTGTAGACTCTGTCTAGTTTCTTCAGCCTTTTTTTTCTTTCCACTTTTTTTATGTCTGCGAGTGACTCAGTGACCAGTGCTTTGGAAGCTTGTGGTGGCAGTGGCACAGCTTTGATGGGGGAGGGATTGCTGGGTTGTTCATAGGTCAGAGGTGTGCACTTGTACCCTGCGGGTCAGTCATCTCAGGAGCTGGCTCACTGTAGGTGCAGTTGCTGGATTGATTCTAAGGCTAGAGTCATGGACATATGCTATGTCAGGATCTCAGGGACTGTTTCACCAGTGGCAGGGTCACCATGCTGCTCCTTTGGCCAGGGCTTAGCCTGCCAGGGTAACATCAGCCAGGCCCTTTCTCACTCAGATGTGTGTGTATGTGATGGCTCAGAGACTCAGGGGTGGGTCTTCCAATGGCATGACAGCTGGGCTGTTTTTCTGAGCCAGTTGTATGGGCACACTTTGGCTCCTTTAGCTGGGAGTGGATCTGCCAGTGCCCTGTCTGCTGCTCCTCTTCTTGGGGGCCAGGTGCAAGGTCATGCTTTCCTTGTAGTTTGAGAATGGGTCTGTCAAGGGCAGGACTGCTGAGTTGCTTCTCAGGCAGTGGGTGATATTGGGAAGCAGGCCTGATGAGAGGGGGCTAGGCCAGATGCCTCTTGGGTGGTGGGTGAGTTTGAGAAGCCAGCAAGATGAAAGGGAGCCCAGTAGGCTACCTCTCAGTATAGTGGGTGAGGCTGCTAGATGAAACTATTGAGGGAGAAACCACCTGGCTGCTTCTCCAGGAGGGTGTTATATACTTTATTTCTACCTGCTTGAGGGTGTCTTCATTAGGGTAGAGACCCATGAATTGTATATCTAGATTGGGGGCTCAGGTGCACAGAACTCAGCCAGCTGGTGGGTGGGCAGTAGGGACAGAAAGGGAGGTGGTCTTCCAGAGGTGGGTCTTCCTGTCTGATCTCTGGCCAGGGATGTAGGAGTATGTCAGTTCATTGGCCTGGGGTTGGCTTCCCAGACTGCAAGACTAGAGCACCAGCTACTGTGGGCCCAGTCATCAAACTGCTGAGATCAGAATGTGGTAGCCTCTTGTATGAGAGCATTGGGATGATGGCAGAGGCTTAAGGCTGGAGAAGTGCTGTGACTAGTAGTCTCAGGGCAGGGCATGCTCCTGCAGTGGCTCTGGCTTCAAGATGGCACAGTACTGCTCACTGCATTGGCTTGAATCGTGAGGGTAGGGGTGCAGAGTGCACTGTATGTGCTCTTATTCTGGAGCAATGCAGTATGTGTATTCTAGGCAGCTCTCTACACTTGGCTTTAGGCTTGCAAAGGCTGTGGAATCCCTCTGCAAAAGGAACTTCAGGCCTCTGTGGTGAGGATGGGCATTGGTCTGTGTCCTCTGCCTACCTTTTTTCTGCAAGAGAAAATCCTGCCTGCACCGGTCCCAGTGGCAAAGATGTAGTGGCTGAGGCCATGTGCCTCTCTCTCCTCTAGATGCTCCTCTGCCTACCTTTTTTCTGCAAGAGAAAATCCTGCCTGCACCGGTCCCAGTGGCAAAGATGTGGTGGCTGAGGCCATGTGCCTCTCTCTCCTCTAGATGCTCCCATCCTGGGCTATCACGCTCCTGTCAATATTTAGCTGTCTGTTAGTTGTTCTGGTTCTTTTCTGTGGGAGGGACATTCCCTGGGCTCCTCTACTATGCCATCTTGCCCTGCTTCTTCTCCTCTTCTTTCAATATTTTTTCTTCTTTGTGCTACCTCTAGCAAAAAGAAAGAAAACGAGGGGAGAAGATGAAAAGGGAAAAAATATTCCAGCACAGGTGAGGCTCAGTTTGTTGGCTTCAGAAATCAACAGATTCTGTTCCTACACAACATGGAAGGCTGCCAGGAAAGGTGTGAGAGAGGGTGAGACTGTTTTTGAAAATCGTCTGTTGCAGCTTCTGAGAACATTTGGTACTGTTTGCTTTTGGTGTGCTGTTGGAGGGTGAGAAAACTGTGATGGAATCAACTAGCACCTAGCACTGCACCATCTAGAGTATCTGAAGCCTCGATCTGCTCTGATGAAATAGACACTGCAGCTCTTATTCTGAAACAACCAGATGCGAGCATCCTCTCCTAGAGGGGATCAGCCATGTGATAGGGCATTAGGAGAACAGAGAAGAACACCCTGCAAATTGTCCCCTCCTCTCAGTTCAGTCTTCACATCGGGTATGGATCAGTCAAAGCTCAGTCAAGATATTTCAGGCAGAAAAGGAATCAGGAGCTCACAGCATTGCTGACAGAATTGAGAGGAGTGGGAGCCATCGGGTGGGGTGCTGCCTAGAAATTAGGAAACTGGAGGAACCTGCTGGAACCTGCTAGGGAAGCCAGCGCTGCCAGTAGCCTGATGTGGGGGCTGGCGGCAGGCGATGAGGGGCCAGAGGGTGCAGGAAGGCCTTGCTGCTGCTGCAGGAGAAAGAATGATCGATACTTATCTTCTGCCTCCCAAATCTCATGTGAACACTGCTCTTAGGTGGAATCCAAATCAGATTCCTGCTGGAAAGAGAGACTGGAAAATGTAGTTCCTAGGTTTGCAGCGCCTGAGATGACGTGGCACGATTGTCGCAGGGGATGGAGCTGAATGCCGACAGGCAATAGCGGCACAGAAAAAAAAAAAAAAAACTTCCCCTGAACTGGGGAATTAAAGAGCAAGAAATCAATTTAAGACTGATTGTAAAGCATGTGATCTAAATATTGAAACAAAATTACACAAGTTATTCATTAATGCATTCTTGTAAAAAATGTTTTAATGCCATTGTATATGGAGTTAATATTGGCATTTTCCTTATCTCACCCTTTCCTTTTTGAAGTATCGACTGAAACAAGTTTGACACGTATCTGGGAACTTTTTCTATGCACATTTGTGCGCATATAACTATATGGACTTTTAAAGCTACACATGGGATCACACTATTCTTAATACTTGCTTTCTATTAAGCATTCCTTTTTTTAAAAATCTTTTTCTTTTTTTTTAGTTGGATTTTTTCTTTTTTTAAAATTTTTATTGAATCAAAATTGATTATACATATTTTTGGGGTTCAACATTGAGATATGTTGATCAAATCAATATTACTAGCATATCATATTGTTACAAATGGTAATTATTCTTTATGCCCCTTGTCCAATTTCTCCCCATTCCTACCTCTCTCCCCTCCCCCTCCCCCCATCTAATTACCCTAGATTTCTTCTCTCCTTCTGAAAGAATAATGGTTACTCTGTTGATTTGTTGCCAAGATGATATGTCCAATTCTGAGGGGTGTGATCATGTCCCCCCAAATTATCATAGAGCTGGTGCTTCTTCTGTCACTCTGAAATGGTCTTTGTGGAGACAGACATCTTCTTTTCTTTATCTCTGCTGGTGACTCCCCTCCTTGTGTCAGTGCACTCCAGTGGCTGGCAGACCATCTGCCTGGTGGTTCTGGCAGCTAGCCGCTTTTGTGGCAGCCATGATTATTGTGGTGGCTGTGGTGCGCCAACCACATGGAGGTGATATTTTTGGCATGCTCCTTGGTGCTGGTCGTGTGCCTGGTTGAGGGGACTGTCTGGTCCCCACCTCCATGCCTTGGGTCCTTAGGCAGGCCCTGAGGTGCTGGTGCAATGTTCCTGGTTATGGGAGGGGGGTCCAGTCCCTGGATCCATGACTCAGGTCCCTGGGTGGGCTCCGAAGCACTGGCACGGTGTGCCTGGTTGTGGGAGGGGTGTCTGGTCCCCTTCTCCATGCCTTGCGTCCCTGAGTGGGCCCCAAGGCACTGGTGGTGTGCCTGGGCTGGAACTAAGTTTTTGTCCTTTGCTTACTTCTAAAATGGGGGAACTTCCTGTGGGAACCAGTACTTGAGCTCTGTGGTTGGGCTAAATTGCTGCTTTGCTGCTGTTTCCCCAGGGAAAGCTTTTTGTGCAGTTCAGGGTTTAATGGTTGACCTTATAGGTACTTCCAGCTCTCCAGAGACCTGGTGCACCTGGGTTGTGTAGAAACTCTGATCTCCACCTGAGTCTTTTCATCAAACTGCACCCCATGCAATTCTGCACTCCTGGCCAGTCTCCTCTGCGTGGTCCTGTGCTGATTGGGGGGTGGATCAGCAGTCCTTGCTGTGTCCCAGTGTTCTCCTGGTGGGCCCGTCTCCCCCACCACCCATGCTCTAAACACTTCCCATGGGATGGGCCCTGCACCAGTCCCTTGTGATGACTCACTGGCCTCTGAATGGCTCCCCTTTTTCAGCTGTTCTGGCTCCTTGCACCTGTGTGGGTCCATGGGAATCCTATTAGCAGTCTTGCTGTCCTGGGGGCTGCCAAGGCCCTCTTCTCCCCTGCCGCCTCCAAGCAACTCCACCTGAAGGGCACAGCTGTGGCTTCTGCCGGCTGCTGCTCCATGCGCTCAGTAGTACCAGCCTTAAAGCAGCAGTAGCCTGAATCGCTCCAAGCAGTTTTTTCTTTCTCTTATCGTGGTTTCTCCACCTTCATGAACTCTGTAGGTCTTTCCTCCTCTTCCCCTGAGCTCCAGCAGCCCCCGCTTGGCTGATGTTACATTTGTATAGTTGTAAATTGGTTGATTTGTGGGAGAGAGTGACGCTGGGGACCATCTATTCTGCCATCTTGACCAGAATCCCCCAAAACTACATTCTTAGGTGAGCTGCAATCAGTGCACTTTGTCTAAAATAGAGAGAAATGAGGAGAGCAGGAAAAAGATATTTGTTAATATATGTAAAAAGGTACATAGCAAAGCAAACACGAAATGATGGTATAGGTACTACAGTCCTCATGTCTGCAGTGGTGGCCAGGCCCTGTTGGGGACTTGTGAACGTCTCTTCCACTACATCCCACGCCTCTGCTGCTCTTGGTAGTCTTGCAGCTAGTTGTATTTCCACACAAAACTTCATACTGTGAAAGCCCATGTGAAGAGGAAGAAAAGACAAGCCACAGACTGAGAGAAAATATTTTCAAACTATGTATCCAATAAAGGATTAGTAACCAGACAATTTAAAAAAATTGTCATAACTAAACAGTAAAAAAAATCTCCAAACAATCCAATTAGAAATTAGGCAAAAGACTGGGAGTTCTGGTCAAGATGGTGGAATAGACGGTCCCCAGCCTCACTCTCTCCCACGAATCAATGAATTTTCATCTATAAAAATGTAACATCAGCCAAGCGGGGGCCACTGGAGCTCAGGTGAAGAGAAGGAGAGACCTATGGAACTCATGAAGGCGGGAGAAACCACAATGGGAGAAAGAAAAAACTGCTCTCAGTTTTTCGGGCCATGGCCACTTTAATCCTGGAGCACATGGAGCAAGAGCTGGTAGAAGCTACAGCTGTGCCCTTGAGATGGAGTTACTTGGATGCAGAAGGGGAGAAGGGGACTTTGGTGGCCCCCAGGACAGCAAGACCATTAATAGGGTTCCCGTGGACACACACAGGAGTGAGGAGCCAGAACAGCTGAAAAAGGAAGCCATTCAGAGGCTGGTCAGTCATTTCAAGGGACCAGTGCAGGGCCCTTCCCATGGGAAGTGTTTGGAGCATGGGTGGTGGGTGAGACAGATCCACTGGGAGAACACTGGGGCACAGCAAGGACAGCCGATCTGCCCCCCAGTGAGCACAGGACCACTCAGAGGAGACTGGTCAGGAATGCAGAATTGCATGGGGTGCAGTTTGATGAAAACACTCAGGCCCAGATCAGAGTTTCTACGCAACCCAGGTGCACTGAGTATCTAAGAGAGCCGGAAGTACCTATAAGGTCAACCATTAAACACTGAGCTGCACAAAAAGTCTTCCC
>NW_007754714.1:6706-7854 GCF_000696425.1 Galeopterus variegatus | reverse complement strand
TGGTCAATAAATGACCAAAGTCATTTTCTTTAGAATAAGTCAAGTCTTATTCTAAAACCTTCGAATAATCCATATTCGGTCTCAGATGAGTGTCCTGTCCTGCAGTGGCTGGCCCACACTGGGAGCAGTGTGTTTATCTCTGGAGATCACTCTCTAAGACAGATTTAGACACATTCAAGCCTATCTAGGGCAACCAGAGAAAGACCAGAGCAGAGAACGGAATAACAACCATAGCATAAGAAAAATGCACGTGTAATGGAGGCCTCTGCACTGGGGCAAAAGAGCCACAGTGGNCATATTTTCTATCCTTTCTTCCCTTACCTTCATAAAAAAAATTGTAAACAAGAAAATGTCTAAAGAATACATCAAGAATACATCGTATTTATTGTTAGCACTCACTGAGTGAGTACTACCTGCTTGAGCACTGTTTTCTAAGTGCCTTATGTGAATTGACACATTTGATTTCTTACACCAACTCCATGAAGTGGGTACTAGTGTAATCCCCATTTTAAAGAGAAGAAAACTGAGGCACTGCAATGTTATTGATTCTGACACCAACTCCATGAAGTGGGTACTAGTGTAATTCCCATTTTAAAGAGAAGAAAACTGAGGCACTGAAATGTTAGCTAACTTTCTCAAAGTTACACAGCTGATAAATAGCTAAGTCACGTTTCAAACCCAGAAAGTCTTACTTCAGAGCCCAGCACTCTTAATTGTATCTCAAGTGATAAACACAGGGCAAGGGAGCTGGTTATGGAGGCCCTGCCACATCTCTCAACTGACTTCGAAAAGACAACCGTGTCCACGTGGTCTCTGCAGCTACAGAAGCACTGATGCCTTTGTATTCCTTGAGGCATGAGGCTTCCCCAGTTTTATTTCAGAGATCACTTTGGGCAGAAGAGAGCCTTGAAATCATCAAGGAGAAAAATACGTGACTCAGAGGGATAATAGGGACTATCTCAGAGGGCTTGCACAGAATGGGGAATATCCTCACTTAGTGTACAGGATGAAATAACAGAGCTGGGGGGAAAGAAAGGGAAGCCTCAGGAACCACAGAAAGGAAAGACTCTTGGCTTCTGGAGGGAGAAACACATCTGAGTTTGAAAAGAAGACATTGTTTCTTTAGACAGCTGAGAGGAAATCTAGTG
>NW_007754714.1:2666-3363 GCF_000696425.1 Galeopterus variegatus | reverse complement strand
TTTCAAGCTTTGGTTTTGTTTGATCCCTCTTCCTGTCTTTCTTCCTTCTGTCTTCAAACACACACAGAATTCCGTCAACTCTAAACAAACCTCTAGATCCTGGCATTCCTCTAGCTTCAGTCCCCTTTTCTTCCAAGTACCGCCCCACTGGTTTAACTGAATGTGCTCCACTGATGGCCTCTTTTCTTCTCGTTTCCTGACACCTCAAGTCCCTGGACTGAGTCTATACCACTTCTCTCTGACGCGGGTGTTCAAAGCAACACAAGTCACTATGTGGCACTGACTTATCTCGGTCTTTGGTTTTCTTGAGCATCCTGCACACTCTCAACTTGCGTCCTCCTCTCCTGTTACTTCTCTGACCACTCGTCTTCTTCCTCTTCTTGGCTGACTCTGCCCCTCTCTCACCTCCACCTTCCTTAAGGTCCGGCATTCTCCCCTTCACTCTGCCTATTCTGTTATCCTACATGGGTGATCCTATTCTCCCCATGGCTCCAACCTCCCTCCTATGCATATGCTACAAATCTCTCCCTCCCACTCCTTACCTTCCTCCCCCGCTCTTTTTCTCTTTGTTTTGGTCATTTCCAAGTAAATGGCCCTTCTTCACATGAGGCCCAAGACAAAGTACTTTTTCCCTCCCTCAAGTTCCTCTTAGATGCCTGAACTTCATTTCAGCTAGTGATTTTAGTATTCTCCCAGT
>NW_007754714.1:0-1114 GCF_000696425.1 Galeopterus variegatus | reverse complement strand
AGTCTCATCTCCTACTGTTGCTTATAATATTCTCTACTCCAGCCTCAGTAGTTTATTTATTATTCTTTGAATTAATATTCCTACTTCAAGGCCCTTGTTAACGATATTATCTGCCCTGAGGATGCTCCATGTCCCCCTTTTGAAATTCTGATTCCTTGAAGTTTTCCCAGGTTTCTCTGAGTCCTACCAGTTTGTACCCCATCTGAATCCATAGCCATTGTCTGTACCTCTTGGTTTGCCATGAATCATGCACTGCTCTGGAGCATGTCCTGCTATCTCATAAGGAGGCAGCAAGCATAATCAGCAAGTCCATGGGCTTTTTTTTTTTAAGGTATGATTTTGGCTCCTGCCTCTAACTTGCTGTGTGATCTTGAGCAAGACCCGTAACATCTCTGACTCTGTTTTCTCAACTTTAAAATGGGGCTAATGTTAACTACTTCACAAAGATACTATAAGATTAAATAAGATGGCACCTAAGTGTATCAGTTATCAAGAAAGTAAAAATGTAATCCACAGATGGGAACAAATATTTGCAGATAATATATTTGATTTGGGACTAGAATCCAGAATATATAGTAACTCTTACAACCCAACAACCCGACTTAAAAATGGGCAAAGGATTTGAATAAACATTTTTCCAAAGACAATATACAGAAGATCAATAAGAACATAAAAAGATGCTCAACATCATTAGTCATTAGGGAAATGAAAATCAAAACTATAATGAGGTGCCACTTCACACCCACTAAGATAGTTTTGATTTTTAAAAGGTGGGGGTGGGAAGGGGAGAATAACAAGTATTGGTGAGGAGGTGAAGAAATTTGAAAATTCACATATCGCTAAGAAATTTGAAAAGGCATTCTACCAAATGGCCAATAAACAGATGAACTCCCATACATTGCTGGTAGAATTACATACAATTCAGTAATTTCACTCCTAGGTATATAATCAAGATAAATGAAAACATATGTTCACACAAAAACATATACACGAATGTTCATAGCAGCATTATTCATAACAGCCAAAAAATGAAAACAACACAAATGTCCATCAACTGATAAATGGACAACCAAATGCGGTATGTCCACACAATGGAATATTATTCAGCCATGAA
>NW_007754713.1:6771-7855 GCF_000696425.1 Galeopterus variegatus | reverse complement strand
GGGGCTGTCCAATGTCAAGGTTCCACTATTTGGTGGTGGCCTTCATGCTGCATCATCCCATGGCAAAAGGTGGAAGGGCAAGCAAGGACGAAAGCAAAAGACAGAGGCCAAACTTGCTTTTATAACAACTCACTCTTGCAATAACAAACCCACTCCCACAATAATGATATTAATCCATTCACAAGGGCAGAGCCCTCATCTTAATCCATTTTCTGTTGCTATAACAGAGTACCACATACTGGGTAATTTATAAAGAAAAGAGATTTATTCAGCTCATGGTTGTGGAGGCTGATAAGTCCAAGATCAAGGGGGTACATTTGGTAAGGGAATTCTTGCTGCATCATCCCATGGCAAAAGGCAAGTGAGTACATGAGACAGACAGAAAATGGGGGTCAAACTTATCCTTTTATCAGGAGCCCACTCCTGTGATAACATTAATCCATTCATGAGAACAGAGCTCTCATGGCATAATCACCTTGTAACTGTTCTACCTCTTAATAACATCAGTTAAGTTTCAACATGAATTTTGGAGGGGACATTTGAACCACAGCACTTGGCATCCATGGCCATCCACAATCTGTACCCCACTTCCTCAGCCAGTCTTGACTCCACCTGTTACCTACAGAACCTTAAGCTTCAGTCAGACTGGCTGCCTCACTACTGGCCTCAAACATGCCTTCCGTGTTCCCACTGTCTCTTTACTCACTGGGTTCTGCCTGAATAGGATGCTCTCTCTTTCCCTTTCCAAAGTCCACTAGCCCCAAGTCAATGCCTACTCCTCCAGGAACCTGCCCCTGATAACTCAGTGACCACCCTTCATTCAGCTCCTATAGCACCTAAGTGTTTGTGGCTTTTATTAGCCACTGCATTTTTAAGGCCTGGAAGAATTCCATGCACATGGAGCTTGTCTGCCCACCTACACTATAAGCTCCCTGAAGGCAGGCATGTTGCCTTGTTCTTCCCTTGAGAAGGGAAGTGAAACACCTATGCTTTGCCAGGAACCATGCTGGGGGTTTTCATCCATTCTTTCACTCAAGCCTGGTAACAACCAGTGACATGAGTATGACCACCTCCATTTTATAAA
>NW_007754713.1:2272-5381 GCF_000696425.1 Galeopterus variegatus | reverse complement strand
CATCATTGTTTTGTTTAACATTGAAAGGAGTTAAACTGCTATGAACTTAATGCGCCACCCCTGGTAAACCATTAGGTCCCTTCTGTCTTCCTGACTTTATAAGTCTGTTTCCCTCAGAGGAACATCTGTTGTATACTAAAATGACCTTAGTTCAAAGGCACGGTCAACAAAACATTGCTTAGCTCCACTAGGAAGCATGGAGGGGATCGTTTCTCTGCGCTGGTCGCGATGTTAGGGGCTTCTCCATTAACAGCTGTGTACATCTGCCTGTGCGGGCACAGGCCCCTCTCTTTCTGCACATCATTAAAGATGCTCAGGCCTGATTTTCGGCCTCATTCCCACTCTGATCCAGGCAAGTGAGTCTCGCCAAAGTCTCCATTTTCCGGGCATGGACAGCCAGGGTTCTACTCGAATGTAATTTTTTCCTCACGTGCAGAGGGAGTGTGATGAAAGACGAGCAAGGGCTGCTCTGCTAGGCCTTGGAAAGGACATGAATGGGCATTAAGAATTTCCAGCAACTTGACAAATGTAGGAAAAACAGATTGTTCTTAGCCAGACATGAAGGAATTTGAGAAGAAACATGAGCCTGTTGCAGAGAAAGATTACAAGGAGACACCATCGTGGAGGCCATAAAACTCATATTGGAAACAGAACTGGCAAGGCAGTGGGCTCGCTGGCTTTTGCACTGATTAGCTCAGCCTGACGTTGCCCCATTCCACAGATGAGTCANTCATACATTGTCTGCCTTTTTATTTTATGCCTGCGCCTCCCTCCACCCCCAAGCTTCAGTCTTCAACTATCCTGAATGATTCAGCCTCAGATTGCTGAGGCTGACACACTAACTGCTTCAACCACATGGAGAAGCCAGAAATGGCTGTCACTTGTGCCCTCGGTTTATCCTTAGAAGAAGAATGACTGAAAGGACCTCCACTGCCCAGGATGATTGTTTTGACAGCTTTTTATTGTGCATAAAATTGGATGATTGTTTTGACAGCTTTTTATTGTGCATAAAATTGCATCATTGTTTTGTTTAACATTGAAAGGAGTTAAACTGCTATGAACTTAATGCGCCACCCCCGGTAAACCATTAGGTCCCTTCTGTCTTCCTGACTTTATAAGTCTGTTTCCCTCAGAGGAAGATCTGTTGTATACTAAAATGACCTTAGTTCTGGGCCGGCCCAGTGGCGCACTGCTACAGTGCGCCGCTTGGGAGCGCTGCGGCGCTCCCGCCGAGGGTTCAGATCCCACATACAGACCAGCCGCTCACTGGCTGAGCGAGGTGCGGGCACAGCACCGAGGGTTGCGATCCCGTTGCCGGTCCGGTCCAGTACGGGCGCGACACTGAGGGTTGCGATCCGTTGCCGGACACGAAAAAAGACAAAAAGGAAAAAATAAATAAATAAATAAATAAATAAAAATAAAATGACCTTAGTTCAAAGGCACGGCCAACAAAACATTGCTTAGCTCCACTAGGAAGCATGGAGGGGATCATTTCTCTGCGCTGGTCGCGGTGTTAGGGGCTTCTCCGTTAACAGCTGTGTACATCTGCCTGTGCGGGTACAGGCCCCTCTCTTTCTGCACATCACTAAAGATGCTCAGGCCTGATTTTCGGCCTCATTCCCACTCTGATCCAGGCAAGTGAGTCTCGCCAAAGTCTCCATTTTCTGGGCATGGACAGCCAGGGTTTTACTCAAATGTAATTTTTTCCTCACGTGCAGAGGGAGTGTGATGAAAGACGAGCAAGGGCTGCTCTGCTAGGCCTTGGAAAGGACATGAATGGGCATTAGGAATTTCCAGCAACTTGACAAATGTAGGAAAAACAGATTGTTCTTAGCCAGACATGAAGGAATTTGAGGAGAAACATGAGCCTGTTGCAGAGAAAGATTACAAGGAGACACCATCGTGGAGGCCATAAAACTCATATTGGAAACAGAGATGGCAAGGCAGTGGGCTCGCTGGCTTTTGCACTGATTAGCTCAGCCTGACATTGCCCCACAGATGAGTCAACAGGCACTGAGAGCTCCTGACTAAGCAGAGGACAGCGCGGGCGTCTTCCTCCAGCCCCATCCTGTCCTACCGGTGGCTCCAGCTCGGGGTTGAAATGATCCAGGCCACAGTTTGCAGGGATGAAGATAGTGATGGCATGGACAATCACGGTGAAGTATTTCCAATGTCCCTCACCCTCCAGCTCCTCTGCTGAGGCCTTGGCTATCGGTGGGTCTCCATGAATTTACCTGATAGTCTCTTCTCTTAGGGTTTGGTCACACTTTCCAGGGAATGTGACTTTTTGAGGATGTCCTGATTGCAGGCTCACCAAACATTAGGAAAGTACAGAAGTGAACTTCTCCAGAGTTCCAAGAGAGGTGGCTGTCCCAAGTGAGCAAAGCTGGGCTTGCTGGGGGCTCTCATTGTCCAGGCTGCCTGGGGACATGCCATGGGGCTGGGGCCTGACCGGGGCTCCAGGCTCTATCTGGGGGCCCCTTCCCAAAAAGAGGTCTCTGTGTCTTCATGCACATGTGTGTCTTTATGAGCTGTTGAAACTTTTCTGGAAGTTGATGGGTTTCTGTAAGACTGGTTCATGGAATTGTGCCTTCTTGCAGTTGGAAAAATCATTACTAAAAGTAAAGGAAAGTTGGGTTTTGCCTTATTTGGAGAGGATTGGTCTGCATTGTCTCCCCCTTACTATGTTATCTTTTAGAGAAGTTGAAGGACCTTAATCATGAAAAAAGAGTGGTTTTTAAAAGTATAGACCAAATTCTATTGCCAAGATTTTCAGAGACTGCTAGAGTCTCTTTGTCAGAACAAAATGTTGTAGCACGTACTCTATGCTGGTGGTACATGGATCCATCTGGGTCTAAGGAACTGTACGGGTTTTGTTTAATTTTGACCCATAAAGTATTAGTTGAAATGAGATGTGACCCATAGCCACGTTATTCTTTCATTTGTCCATTCATTCAGTCAGTCAAAGATAATTGAAGACGATCTGTGACAGGCCCACGATGGACTTTAAGGAGGCAGAAATGAGTGAGTCGCCATTCTGCCCTGAAGGATCGCACCATCTGGCTTCAGAGGCCTCACAGTGACTGGCAGCCACAGCCCGGGTGCTCAG
>NW_007754713.1:0-1466 GCF_000696425.1 Galeopterus variegatus | reverse complement strand
CCACAATGGACTTTAATGATGCAGAAATGAGTCACCGTTCTGCCCTGAAGGATCACACCGTCTGGCTTCAGAGGCCTTACAGTGACTGGCAGCCACAGCCCGGGTGCTCAGAGCTGTGGGGCTGTGCTGGGGGTGGGGTGGGGGGTCGAGGAAAGAAAGAAGGACAACAAAGAAGGGCTGCTAACCCAGCCTAGGGAGCAAGGAAAGGGCTGCAGGGCTGAGTTTTAGAAGACTTTTAAAGGGTCCAAGTGAAGAATAGAAGGAAAATGGGACAGAATTCTAGGCAGAGGTGACAGCATGTGCAAAGGCCCGGGGTACTCGGGGAATTCTAGGCAGTTCCTTGGGCCCCACTGGGGGGTGGGAAAGGGGTGGGCACACCCAGACAAAGAGCCAGCACCAGGGTGAGATGGGAGAGGTCAAATAAGACAGGACCTGCCCGCACTTACTCCAGGCACCTCACTTCCCTCTCGCCAACACTGCCTCGTCAGTCAGCGTCCTCATTAAAACTTTGATATTTGGTTCATCGTAATTATATTTCATTAATGGTGATTTTTAAAAGATTGCATTAAAACATTATTTATTTTGATTGCTAAGTTTTTTGGTGCCCCCTTAAATTTTGCACCCAAGATGGGTGAGTGACTCACTGACCTAACCTGGCCCAGCCCATGTAAGACAGGAGGCTTGGGAATTGAGCAGGACAGAGCCTCAGGGGTGGCTCTCTCAGCTCAGCAGTTTCCCCGTCACCCTGAAGGCAGTGCGGAGCGACCTAGGATGGTGAAGCAGGGAAGTGATGCCAGTGAATGTGTGTTAGAAAACCCACCAGCAGCGGGGTGGGCGGTGCTGCACAGGAGGCAGTGGGATGGAAGCAGAATCCCAGGTGAGGCGACGATGGCCCAAGTCAAGGCCAGGTAGTGGGTTCACGAGGAGGACCTGGTCAGGAGCAGCCTACGCTGCAGAATCTTCCAGCACTCCAGCACCCAGCCTCCCTAGGTTCCCTTTAGCAAAGGGTGGGTAGAGAATTCCTGGACCCTCAGACAACTGGGATGCACCTAGAAGACAGTATGCTGAGTGACACAAGCCAGGCACAGAAAGACAGGCTGCATGATTTCACTAGAATGTGGAAACTAGAAAGGTCAAACTCATGGAACTAGAGACCAGAATGATGGTTAGCAGAGCCTGGGAGCTGGGGGCAGGGGGCGGGGGAATGGAGGAACAAGCACAAAGGGAAGTTTGACCCATGGGTACAAAGTTTCACTTTGGAGAAATAAGGTCTGGTGGTCTATTACACAGCAAGGTGACTATAGTGAATAAGAATGGATATTTCAGAATTACCAAAAGAGTGGGTTTTCAGTGTTCTCACCACAGGGGAGGAAGTATGTGAGGTCACGAATGTGTTACTTGCCTAACTTGCTCACTGCACAAACGTACACATGTATGCACTTATCACGTGGTGCCCCGTAAACATA
>NW_007754712.1:7163-7855 GCF_000696425.1 Galeopterus variegatus | reverse complement strand
TTTCCCCCTCTTTACTGCTCTCGATTTTCACTCTTCCAAAATGACCAGGCCCTGGCTCTCCCTCGTTCACCAGTACGATGTCCTTCCTCCCAGACTGTTTACAGCTTCCTCTCCAGCCAGGGAAGGGCCCGCCACTGCTGGCGTGCAGGGTGCGTGGCTGGCCCTGGGTTCTGTCCTCACCCACTTACCTGTGTGACAGGGGCAGGGCTCACTGCCCTTCTAAAGGAACCCAAGCACCATGTCTGCTCAATCCCCAAATGTCTGCTAGATGGCAAGGTGTTTTCAGTGACTGGCACTTGTCAAAGCTGAGACGTCTTTCCATGCACCACCTGAGAGGGGTGGAGAGAGGAGAGAAAGTGACACGCCGTCCTTGCCGGACACCGGACTAGGTGGCCAGTGGACAGCAGCCCGCAGCAGTGCTGCTTCCCTGGCTCCAGTCTCCACAGGCTCTTCACTCAAAAGCGCTGGAGGGGCTTCAGCGTCTCTTGTGAAGAAACTAATAAACGGCATTTGTAAAGTTTCATTCCTCAGCTCTTCTCAGACATGCTTCAGTTCAGAACACAGATTTCATTCATCCCAGATTTTCCAGGACGCTTCCAATTTCATGCAGTGCTGTAATCTTTTTTTTTTTTTTTGGTCTTTTTTTTTCGTGTCCGGCAACGGATCGCAACCCTCAGTGTTGCGCCCGTACC
>NW_007754712.1:4983-5418 GCF_000696425.1 Galeopterus variegatus | reverse complement strand
ACCAGAGAGAAAGGCCTGCCCTTCCCCAGAGGGCCCCTCTGGACTGGCTCCCCTCCGTCCCCGTGGACGGCCCACTCTTTCCAAACCACTGAGTCATTTCCTCTCAGGGACTCTCCCACTAACACCTTCCTGTTTGCTTTAGCTCTGGAGCTCCTCTCTGAGTTACTGCTTCCTTCCCCATCCCACTGAGCTGGAATTCATGGCCCAGCACCTTCCAGCAACCCCGCCCATCCCTGGGCTGGAGTCTCTACAGTTTGTACACATTTGTACAAAGTGCCAGAGTTCCCAAAGCTGTGGGGAAATGGAGGATAGCACTCCTTTTCTGCAAGGTATTGCTTAAAGGATAAATTGGGAAGATGAGTGTCAGGCACCCACGGGAAAACCCTCCTGCCAACAGCCTGTCCCAGAGCAGTCTGGCACGGCAGTTGGGAACAC
>NW_007754712.1:2957-3507 GCF_000696425.1 Galeopterus variegatus | reverse complement strand
GCCCTGGCCCCTTCCCTGATGACTCAGTCCTCCAGGAGCCTCATCTGCCTCCTGTGCTCTCCACCCGTCCACTCCTCTGTGAACTCCTGGGTCCTGTGCCATGAGTCATCCTTCCATCTCCGCTTAGATTTTCAATCTTTCCATCCCCACCAGCCTTTTCCAATGAGTCTACAAATTGCTTAATTCCTCCATTTCCAACCCACTCGTCCTGCTGCCCGCTTCCTAGGTCCTTCTCTTTATGCCCTCCTGGAGGTGCCACGCACGCTGTATTCTGGGTAAAGGAGCAGCGTTCCAGAAGTTTTCAATTATGTAGAATGCAAGCTGAGCGACAAGTCCCCTCCTTGTGCAAAGATGGGTACCAATGCTCCCCTCCAGTCACTGCCTGCGTCTCCCCTTCCCTCCACTGCCAGCTTCTTGCAGGAGCAGCCTCCTGTTCCTCACCGCTCCATGGGAAAGTCTCCGTGGACTTCTTGCCAGAACGTCCAGTGGCCCCTTTAATCTTCACGCTGCTTGCCCGGAGCAGTTGAGACACATGACTGTCCCCTTCTGC
>NW_007754712.1:0-1115 GCF_000696425.1 Galeopterus variegatus | reverse complement strand
GGCTAGCTGCAGCCCTGGGGGCGCTGCTGCCAACAGGAGGTGTGGCTGTTAACAGAGGAACACAGTCATGCCCACACCGTGACCTGGCAGGGCACTCCAATGAAACTTTTCAGAAAACTTCGTTCTCCTTCTTTCCTGAAGGACAGTTGCAGGACAAAGAAGGTTAGGCATCAGGTATTGGAGACAACTATGCCTTTTTAGTGGCTGTCTGTGCATCAATTTTACTATTGACATTTGTAGGCATTGGAAAAAATAGGAGAAATAAGGTGTACACCACTGTCAAGGACGATTGGCCTCTGCATGCCAAAGCACAGGTGGGGGCAGTGTGCTGGCATTTGCAATGGATAATTGTATTTGTTAACAGGTCTTGGCCAAAGCTATTTTGTCTCCTTGCAAGAAGTAATGAAAAACAATATCAGTCTCAAGGAAACATATCCTCTCCCCTGAATAATTATTTGCTTTGATCTTCATTTAAAAGTATACAAGCACAGAGGAGGGGGAGTTAGTGTCACTAGCCTTTCCCCACCCTGGGGGGAGTATGTTCTCCTGGTGCTGAGTCTTAATGAAACTTCTGGGGGAGTGACTGTCAGGTGCCCTTAGATAATTTTTCTCAGCATGGGAATAAAACACTGCTTTTCACTCACTACAGGTTAAAAGAAATAGAACTGATAACGTGTGTTATGTAATTCAACCAAGCCTTGGAGACAGAAGACACGCTGGTTTCCCTGTGTTGGGAAAACGTTCTGGGGAAGCGTTCCTAACTAAGTTTCCTTCTAGCTGACAAGCAATTTGAGAGTGTCCTTTGATTACCTGGGATGCCAACAGTGTGGGACCGAGAGGGAGAAGAGTAGACGGAAGGCTGACGTACCACTTACCACCTGGGTGGTCCTGAGTATGTCATTCAATCTTCCCAAGCCAGTGTTTCCATTCACAAAACAGTGATAATCCTCATTCCGCTGGTTACAGGAGGACGGGCTTTGGGAGGCAAAGTGAACAAGAACGGGTTCTGGAGTCAGAAAGACCAGAGTTCAAAGTCTAGGTTATACTGATCACACGAAAGGAGGCAACGTCACCTGGCCCATAGGCCTCAGCTTCTTCACCTATAAAACAAGGAC
>NW_007754711.1:7148-7856 GCF_000696425.1 Galeopterus variegatus | reverse complement strand
GGAGACTACCTCCTCCTACTAATAGACAGGCAAGTGGTATTCGGGCTAATGCAGGTGTGGGTTGTTTAAAAATCTTGTCTGCAAAGAGAGTTTGGGTGGATAAGACAACAGCAGATTGGTTTTACACAGAGGGATTGATCAAGCAAGTCAAAGCAGTGAGGATAATTAGAGCCAACATTTTCACTATTGAAGAAAAGTTACAAATATAAAAAGGAATAATAATAGAATAAACTCTGATTTGGTATTGTATTTAGAAGTAGTGTAAATTCATAGTTTTTTATAGATATAAAAATGTCTATGGATAGATAGACAGACAGATAGATAGATAAATAATAGTTCATTTTCCCAGAAATAATGTTTGAGGAAAATGGAGTAAGTTTAGTCAGGCCCTCTCACCTCATATCTGGCTGGATAGGTTTCAGCATGTCTGTGGTAAGTAAGTTATGTAAGAGTAGAGTTAGTGCCCATGTGCACCCACGTACCCCTTGGCTCATTGCCACTATTGTGTAGGTTGGCATATAAGACAAAGGCTTTGGACCACTGGTCGCAGAGCTTGTTTGAAATAAAGTATGTCTATTTTGCCCATGGCTACTCAGTTTTTCTTTCACTTACCTGACTCACGGCCTGCACAGCACTGGGTGGTGGGGTCTGTGACCCAGCCCGACCATTGGCGTAGTTCGGTGGCAGGATCTGAGCAGGTAAGGATGC
>NW_007754711.1:4535-5931 GCF_000696425.1 Galeopterus variegatus | reverse complement strand
GGCAGATGCTCACTGCACTGTGAGCCAACATGGATCAGGCCCTCCGTGACACGGCATGACTGAGAGAGTTGACATGGGAGCCAGAGCTGCTGGAGACGTGGGTACACGTTCTGGAGGCAAAAGTGCAACAACGGGGTGCTCCTGATGCTGAAGGTGAGGACCATGATGAAGCCAAGGGTGAGACCATATGCCTCTGGGCATGACCCATAATCCAGCAGAAACTAAAGTATGAACAGCCCATGGTACCAGATGGACAACCAGTGGGCAATACACAAGTGACCCAATTCACTACCTATGTCCCCTATACTTAAGCTGAGTTGTTGGACTTAGGCAAAGAGGCAGAACCCCTCTCTGCCTGGCTTTTTTAGCTGTGGGACCAAGGGGTGGATGGCGTGATATACTCTGGTGAGGAGATGGAAAAGCTGGTGTCAATCACCACACATCCGTCCCTGTGGCAGCGGTTACAGAATAGCCACAGATAAGCCCAAGAGCAAGGCAACCACTCCTTGATGGAATGGGAGAATGCAGCCATCTGGAACATTTGGACAAACACCGTAGATCTGCCCAAAACCATGAGAAAATGGCAGACATACACCAAGCTGGTCCAGGTGATTTGGGAGTTGGGATGCGACAGGCCATGTTCAATGTGAATCTCCGGGGCCCAGATGACAAACACGTTACGGGTGGCATGAGGGACAGTGTGCTACAAAATGCTCCATCAGTGCCCTTTGGGTCACTGGTGGCTATATTGGCCTCATATGTTCCGCTGCCTATACATGAAGTAAAAACTATGATGGCCAGTCTGAGCAAAGCAGAGGGGAGCTAACAAACAAAAGGGATCTGGAAATTGGGGAAGACAAAAGCCCTGAGAAATGTCAAGAACAGTACCCCACAGATACTGAACAAAACTAGCTACATGCAGCTTTGGTTTGTTTTGAGCAGGAGCTGATAGAGGGAAAATTCAGTTGACTGGCAACTGAATGTGGTCTTGTTTGCCCTGTGGCAACAATTATGCCCTGAGCAGAGCAACACCAAACTTCCCCAAGAGACTGATGGCAAGGTATGCCCAGTGCATTTGAAGGACTTTATGGCTACTTCTGCAGAGGCAGATGGATTGTTCTTATTTGGCTAGGGATCAGGCTGAAGTACCCACCCCAGGAGTCGGCAGATGAGGCTTGGAGGTCCCATGTTGAACTGGCAATTCACTGGTCTAAGGCAAATGTATAGCATGTGTTAGCATTGGTACATACTGGTGCAGAGTGTGCCTCATATAAAGCAACCCAGATAAGTTTCCAGGGGCCATAATGAATATTTATGGTTATGAAGGACAGACTACCAAGGTCAAAGCTGTGTCTTTGCTGCTGAGCATTGGGTTATTCCCCCCCTCATATATACA
>NW_007754711.1:2543-3560 GCF_000696425.1 Galeopterus variegatus | reverse complement strand
GCAGGTGTGCCTTTGGTTCACAATTTAATGGATAAGCTGATGATTGAGCTAGAAACTTTTCATTGTGTTCTGGACATTGCAAATGCTTTCTTCTGGATTCCAATTTTGGCTGATAGACAGGATCGATTTGCCTTCACTTAGGAAAGAAGCCAGTGGATATTTCAATTGTTACCACAAGGCTATTTACATAGCCCAACTATGTAAATACTCCCCAGGCAATCACAATGTTTCATTATATTTGTGATGTGTTATTAACCTCTCTTGCAGATTTAACCAAGGTGGCTCTGATGCTTTTAGGGCACTTGGAACAATGTGGGTGGGTTGTGAACACAACCAACGGACAAGGACCCAGTCTGTAGGTCAAATTCTTGGGAGTTGTTTGGTTGGGTAAGACATGGATCATTCCAGAACCCATAGTCAATAAAACACAGCCATATTGTTGGCCCACAATGGTGGCACAACTACAAATGTATTTGGGACTGTTGGGGTACTGGAGAGTTTTCGTATCACATATGGCCCAAATGGCACATCTGCTGTATGCACTAACAAAAAATAGAGCTCCTTGGATTTGATCTGAGGAAGTGGAACGGGCTTTCTGTGCAACAAAGAGGGCAGTACAGCAAGGACAAGGTTTACACATGGCTGACCCCACTAAGTCTTCTGAATTAGAAGTACATATCACCAAGGAAGCATCATGATGGGGTCTCTGGCAGAGACAAGAACAATTCTACACACCTATAGGATTCAGGTCTGGAAGGGCACTGAAGTGCATTACTCTCTGATAGATATACAATTAGAAACTGTGTATTCTTCCCTGATAGCCTCTGAAGATATCACAGGAACTGCTAAGGTCTTAGTAAGGATGACATACCCCATTCTTGGTGGGCTCTGCACGTGGACGACTGCTCCTAAAACTGGTGTAGCTCAGATTCCCACTCTGTCTAAATGAAGAGCATATATAGAACAGGGAAAGTACTGTGTCTACAAGTCTTTTGTCAGATGAATTGCAAAATGTGT
>NW_007754711.1:0-1767 GCF_000696425.1 Galeopterus variegatus | reverse complement strand
CTGGGCCATTAACCATCTCTACTTACAGCTGGGGTGTGTACATAGATTTAACCCTTTGGATCTCTATGTGGAAATATCAGCAGTGGCTGGTAGGTCACCAACTCTTGTGGGGACAAGCCATGTGGCAAGTGTTATGAGAATTAGAACATGAAAAGGAAGTACCTCTTTTCCATGTCACAGGATATTCCCCCTTAGGCAGTAGGGGCAGTGATGAAGCTGATGCACTGGCTAAGGTAAGGTGGCTGGAGAGAGCTCCAGCAAATGATGTAACCCAATGGCTACACTGATAGATGCAGCATGCCAGCAACAAAACCATGTGAATGGCGGCTCAAAGGTGGGCCCTTCCTACAAAATGAGAAGATGTGGTAAATGCATGTCACATTTGTCTGGTATGTGGTCAACAGAGTCCACACCCCCGATGTATGCCGCACACCGATGGGCACATAATTCAGGGAAGGGTGCCCATGACCCGATGGCAGGTAGATTTTGTGGGACCACTTCCTACATCATAGAATTTCAGGTGCATTTTCACAGCTGTTGATACAGCTACAGGACTCCTGTTTGTATGGCCCTGTAAAGCCCCAGACAAGGCAAGCTCTATCAAGGCATTGAATAGCCTTACAGCCATGTATGGTTGACCCCTGGTCATAGAGAGTGATAATGGAACCCATTTTGCTGGACATGAAGTACAGCAGTGGGCTTCCCAGTTGTGTATTCAGTGGCAATTATATGTGCCTTATGACCCCCAGGCAGTGGGAATGATTGAACAGTACAAAGGTCTTTTGAGACAGGGATTGTGGCTGTCAACCCAACCCCCATCCCTGAAAGGGAGGACACGGCAGTTGCAGGAGACAGTGAGGATCTTGAAGGAGAGACCCCACAAGGGAGGGCCCTCTCCAGTTGAGCCTCTTTTGCACAGAGTTGCGTCAAATATTCAATTACAGGTTACAACTAAAGATGACCTCATGAAACCTGGATGGGGTAAGAATGGAAACATTCTCTTACCGGCCTCGACTTGCAAGACTTTTCTTCAAAAATAATAGCACACTCACCACTTTCCAAACTATGGACAAACCCAAATCCCTTCAGGTCAGCACCCATCTTCCCTCTTGAGTCATAAATTTCTCCTAGGTCTAAGTTTTAAGGTTAAAAAAAAAAGAAAAAAATCAATATTTTATATATGTGATATGTTAAGAAAAAGGGTGAGTATAGAAAGAAAACTACCTAACAAAATGCATGTATGACTGATACTATGTTTGGGCATCTTTTTTCTTGATATTCGTCCATCATCCAGGTTCCCATAAGACTTTCTGTAGATGGTCCCAGAAAAGCTGAGCATCATTTCCTTGGCACCTTATAATTTTGTGCATATGCATTGTGTGTGTGTGTGCGTGTGTGTGTGTGTGTGTGACTGTATGTGTGTATACATACATATATAGTCAGGTAACATTGTTTTGATGTGATTATAAGTAGATACAAATTTGTGCAGCAATCTATAAAAATATCTGCATTCATATTTTATATGAGCACGTATATACATATATGTATAAACATGTTTTATTTCTGACTTGTGAGCTTAATAATTTTCCATAAGTCTGCATTGCATATGTAAAGTCTCCTTCTGTTTACTCTAAGTGTCACTGTTGAAGAAGAACACAAGGAATTGGAAAGAAACTCCATGTTCATGGTTTGGAAAAATTAATACCGTGAAAATGACCATACTACCAAAAGTGATCTACAGATTCAATGCAATCCCTAACAAAATAC
>NW_007754710.1:5813-7856 GCF_000696425.1 Galeopterus variegatus | reverse complement strand
TCTGCTCCTTTACCCAAACTTACCAATGTGATTTCATTCATTATAAGACCAATGTGGCCAGCTGAGCCAGGATGTCAGTTTACCACACAATTAAATGAAAATTGGAAGTAGAAGACAGAAAACGGTGGACTTGCTCTGACTGAATACTTGCATAATTCCTAACTCATTCCATGAAGAAAATACATAAAAGAACAAAAAGGGCAGGACAGCNATATATATGTGGCTTTCCACCTAAGAAATACTTAATCTTCTTCACATATCCTGACTAGTCATACATAGCATATAAGTTAAGGCTAGAGGGAGCCTGGACTTTAGGTCTATTATTCACTGCTATATGAAGTGATTGCTTATGTTTATTTTGTGTGTGAGAAATTGATCTGTCAATTAATTTTGATGTATTCTAGCCATTCAGTTTTGTAGCAATTTAATGTTTGCTCTAGGATGACAGTGTAATGGATGGAATGTTTGTGTCCCCCAAATTCATAAGTTGAAGCCCTAATCCCCCCATGGGGCGATATGTAGGTAGAGCCTTTTGGAGATAATTAGGATTAGATTAGGTCATTATGAGATTAGTGGCCTTATAAGAAAAGGGAGATCCTGTCTCCCTGAGCCACACATATACCGTAAAAAGGCCATGTGAGGACATAGCAAGGAGTCAGCTACTGCAACCCAGGGGGAGAGAGCCTTCACCAGAAACTGAATAAACAGGCACCTTGGTCTTGAACTTCCCAGCCTCCAAAATGGAGAAAATGAACTTCTGTTGTTTAAGCCACCTAGTCGCTGGTATTTTGTTATGGCAGCCCAAGGCTCATATGGACAGACTTAATTTTTTGAAAGAGGTTTGGTACAGTGGACTATTTTTCTTTGGAAAGGATATTTCAGGAATCAGTGGCTCAAGGATGTCTCTGAAATCTACTAGTTGAGGGTAGGATTATAAACTTTGGGAGGCCAATAGACTCTTAGGTTACTGACTCTGAGTCAAGTAAGTTCTGGAGCCCTCACTAGGAATTCTGTTCCCATATTTTAAATCTGGTCTTTGTTGGAAGTATCTGGAAATGGTAGTGCTGGCTATAACTCAAAAGAGCACACTTAGATTCTGTTTTCTGAGAGAAGAAACTTATACTCCCACAGATAACTTATAACCATGAAGTTCCAGCTGGATTTTCTGTAATTTTCTTGTTTTTAGGAATGTGGCATCTTGAACAGAGGTGAGGAACTTCCTTAAATATACCCCAAAGATATCATGCATGGGTTTCTGAGTTCCTGATTTTCTCACATAGGTACATCATAATTAGGGTCTCAGTTACTTTAAACAGACTCTCCTAGATCAACCTGGTGTTGAGGAATTTTCCTTTATCTCCCATTCATCAGGAAAAGAAGGTAGGCTATTGTCTAGAGAAGGAGACAATTTGGATTTATGCAGCTGCTGCCTATAAGACATGATATTATCCCTTAATTGTTATTCAGTTTTGCTAATGAATGTCACACTATCAAAGTTTTCTTTACATTAAAGAACATCTGATTTCTTTGATTCCTCTGTACTAAAAGATGCATTGTATATTTTAAAAATAGACCAACAGAATATTAAATATATCACTTTCATAATCTCAGGGAAATAGGAAGACTATATTCGATTCTGTTATCTTTGAATGAATCTAAAATGACATCAGAATTTTATTGATATAACATTACTGTGATGCAGACATGCATCTTAGAGAAAAGTTGAGATTTTGGGCAGCACAGAGAACTTGAACTTCTATATATGATTATCAGCTTGTGGTGTTCATATATTATTCCTCCTGGTTAATTTCAATTCAGATAATTCCTATAGCAAGAATGCTTATTCTGAATTTCAGAGAGACTGAGGATTAATACGAGAAACAAAGAATATTGTGGCATAATAATATTCCATAAAATAAATTGCCTTTGGAATTTGTGTAAGTGTTCTATACATGAACTGATATTGAAGCATTTAGGTTATTATATTACTATAGATTTTTGTTGGTGGCTTAAGATTAGATATTTAACAAGAAATAAAAAGTG
>NW_007754710.1:4161-4908 GCF_000696425.1 Galeopterus variegatus | reverse complement strand
AATTAAAAGATAATATGAATCTTACCATGAACTTTTTGAAGTACCCTTATATATATAAAGGTTAGAAGTGAAATATATTATTCAGGGAATCAACTATTTGAGTAATATTCTGGTTGAGTGAAGTTTTTGTTTTCAGTGTCATTAGTTTAAGAAAAATCTATACATGTAGAGTGAAGTGGAGAATTGATACTTTGTCCTTGGATTACATGGACAATTGCCTATATTAGCTTCATTCAGGAGCAAAAGTTCACAAATAATGTTGCTAGGATACCTTTTCCATAGGAAACTTATAATAACATAGGAGTTTTTAAAAACCCATGGTTAAATGTTTCAGAACACAGGTTAAATAGCCAAAGAGCTTTTTTCCTCTGTAAGGCCTCCGAGATATTTTAATATATGCAAATACTTTGGGACTCTGAATAGGAGACAGTACATATTAGAAGTAATAGTGGGTTTTGATAGCATTAGGGAGGTATTATGGCCAGGAGGCCCAAGAGTGTGCTATCTTTCCTTGTACTAATCACATTTTCTCTCTGTGAGGTCTCCAGAAAAAGCTGTGTACAGAAGAACTAATAACATTAATAAATAGGAACTCAAAGTATCATTTTAATGTTAATTATGTGAGTGCCTTATACTTTAGTGAAGTCTCTTAACTATGCTGGTAAGATACGCAGAAATTAATGATCTCTGCTCCTTTACCCAAACTTACCAATGTGATTTCATTCATTATAAGACCAATGTGGCCAG
>NW_007754710.1:0-817 GCF_000696425.1 Galeopterus variegatus | reverse complement strand
TTACCTGCTCAAAAACTAAAATAAAAAAAGAAAAAGAAAAAAAAAATTATTATTTTAGGTTCCGGATGGTTTAGTTTCCTGAACAGTTAAGCACTAGATAGGCAGATTTAATTGATGGGTTCTGATATTGAGATATTAACAACAAAAACATTTCCTTACAACATAGATGTTTTGTGATAGCTAATTAAGATTAGAAAACTCTTTTGAGGCATTTTTAATCAAATCAGGTACACCAAGAATTTAGATTAGGGATTAGTTATTATTTACACAATTGGGATGATCAGAAAGAGATATTTGAAAAGGGTTCTTGTATTTAATCTCCCCTTATCTTGTTAATAATGTGAAATTGAAGGCTGAATCTCACGTTTCTTTATTTTACATATGTCTTGTCAAACTTGACACTCTCTACAATTTAATATTTAAAAATATTTGTAGTTTTGGCTCAATAAAACTGTGTTGGCTTGGAAAGTTGGACATTTTACACAACCGCAATCTTTTATCAACCGTTGCATAGTCAACATTTCCGGGTTGGTGGGGAACATGGCATAATGGGTACTATGGTCAGTTTTATCCTTTCCAAAATGTAAAATGAGCATAAAAGAGAATCACTTGTTTCCTGACTCTTCGTGAATGAGTTTTGTATAATGCTAAGAAGGACATCCAAGAAACCAGCATTTCCTTAGGGGTGTAGTTACATAGTAAGATGGTTTCCTGAGAAGGTGTATCTGGGTAAGAGGGAAGTGTTGGAGGCTTGGAGATATTCTGTGGGAGCTAGAGATAGAGTCTGTGCATGTCATGAACACACCTAGAAGTGGAG
>NW_007754709.1:2240-7856 GCF_000696425.1 Galeopterus variegatus | reverse complement strand
GAAGCCTACCAATACACAAATGGACACTTGATATTTGTGAAAACTAGTATTGGAGATCAGCGTATGAGGATGGGCTTTTTAAGAAATTGTTATAGGACATTTGGTTATTGATATACAGAAGATAAAATTAGACCCTTATCCCACAACACACCCCTGAATTAACTCTGAGTGAGGTTGAATATCTAAAACTGAAAGACAAAACTATAAAACTTGTATTAAAATTATGAGAATATCTTTGTTACATTGGAGTAGAGAAGGATTTTTTTTTTCCCAAGAAGACACATGGAAAGAAAAGAATAAAAGAAAAGATTGGTAAACTGAAATATATCAAAATTTAGAGCTCCTGTTAATAAAAGAAATCTCTAAGGAAAGTGAAAAGGCATATCTCTAATTGGTAGAAAATATTTTCATCATATATATAAATGATAAGAGACTTTAATCCAGAATGTGTGTGTGTGCATGGGCTGTGTACTGATACATATTAGTTGAAAAATGGCAAAGACTTGAATAATTCCTCACACATGTGGAAACACAAATAAGCAATAAATGAATGAAAAATACGTTCAACTTCAATAATAATCAGGGAAATGAAAATTTGAAATAAAATGTGATAACATTTCACCATATGGAGAAAAATTAAGACGTCTGAAAATATTAAGTGTTGGTAAGAATGAGGAGAAATGATGATGCTTATCTATTAGTGGTGGAAGTGTAAATTGGTAGGACCTCTTTGAAAAGCAATAGAGCTCTCCATGGTAAGTTTGAATAACCCAGGAATTCTACTCCTAAATATATATTCCAGAGAATCTCTTGCACATGTGTACCAGGAGATGTGTAAAAGAACATTCGTGGCAGCATTGTTTGTAACAGTTAAAAACTGGAAAAATTCCAAGTGTCTGTCAATAATAGAATTGGTGAACGAAATCTGGAGTATCATGCAGTGGAATACCAAATAGCAAATATATCAAAATTTAGAGCTCCTGTTAATAAAAGAAATCTCTAAGGAAAGTGAAAAGGCATATCTCTAATTGGTAGAAAATATTTTCATCATATATATAAATGACAAGAGACTTTAATCCAGAATGTGTGTGTGTGCGTGTGCTGTGTACTGATACATATTAGTTGAAAAATGGCAAAGACTTGAATAATTCCTCACACATGTGGAAACACAAATAAGCAATAAATGAATGAAAAATACGTTCAACTTCAATAATAATCAGGGAAATGAAAATTTGAAATAAAATGTGATAACATTTCACCATATGGAGAAAAATTAAGACGTCTGAAAATATTAAGTGTTGGTAAGAATGAGGAGAAATGATGATGCTTATCTATTAGTGGTGGAAGTGTAAATTGGTAGGACCTCTTTGAAAAGCAATAGAGCTCTCCATGGTAAGTTTGAATAACCCAGGAATTCTACTCCTAAATATATATTCCAGAGAATCTCTTGCACATGTGTACCAGGAGATGTGTAAAAGAACATTCGTGGCAGCATTGTTTGTAACAGTTAAAAACTGGAAAAATTCCAAGTGTCTGTCAATAATAGAATTGGTGAACGAAATCTGGAGTATCATGCAGTGGAATACCAAATAGCAACAAGAACGGATGAACGACAGGAACATGCATCAGCATGGTGAAATATGCAAACTTTTTTTTGAATAAAGGTGAAAGTACCTGAAGAACTTCTACAATATGGTTCCATGTATATACGGTTCAAAGAGAGCAAAACTAAATAATGCATCCTTTGGGATCCATTCATGGGTTAAAGTCTATAAAAAACCACAGTGGAATGTTTATCACAGAAGGATAGTGCTTATTTTCGGAGGGTAGAAAAGAAGAACGCAGTTGGGAAGGGGCAGCCAAGGGGCTTCTAAGGCACTAGTCATGTTCTATTTCATATCCTGTATGGTGGTACATAGATGTTCATTTCGTTTTTAATCTTAAATACTATGTTTTCATACTTTTCACTGTGGAATATCTCCCTCTCCGCCAGTCAATTCAGAATACTTCCTCACTCTCTTCTTACCTTTCTTCAGGAGTCATGTAAGTTCTGAGATGTAGAAAAGCTTACATGTAATCTAACCGTCATAGTGGAATGGGAGTGTTTGCTGGGATAAATATCATCCACTAATTATTCATCTTTTTTTCTCACTTCCCATGATCAGTCACAGACCCAGTCATGTTCATTTTACTTCCAAACACATTTCTTGAATTTGCCTCCTTATGTCTATTGCTACTACTCAGTTCAGGCCTCCATCACCTCTCATCTGTTCTGTATTATTATTGTTTCCAATTCTGTTTTTAAATCCTTTTCTCCCCCACAATGCAGCCATAGTGATCAAAACACCATATTTATTAAAAGGTTTCATGGTCTCCCTATCCCTTATATTTCAAGTTTCTTTTTGTGTGTGTGTGTTTGTGTGTTTTTGTTTGTTTGTTTGGTTTTACTTTATTTTGTCAGTATACAATGTGGTTGATTACTGTGACCCATCACCGAAACCTCCCTCCCTTTTCCCTTCCCTCCTCCCTCCCAACAACGTCATATCTGTTTGCTTGTTGTATCAACTTCAAGGAATTGTAATTGTTGTGTCTTCTTAAGCTTCTTAAATTTAATCAAAATTTTCTATGACCTGGACTCTTTTTCTCCAGCTCTTGTTACTCCTGATATCCTGATTATCTAGCAGTAACACAAAGCTGCTTAAGCCCCTTGGTATCCCTTTATTTCTTGCCTCCTTGCATTTGTTCATGCTATTCTGAAACTCAGATTTCTTCCCTTGGTTAATCCTTGCTTACTTTCAAGATTCGTCTCAGGTGTCACTGCCTTTGGAAGCTTTGCATGAACCCTTCCTCTGTAATCTTGTTTTATTTTATTAACTTATCTGTGTTTTTCGCTTATTAAATCTTCCTGTATTACTCTCTTGACATTTCTAACTCTCCCACTATATAGTAAGCTTCAGGAGGGCTCATTGATCTTCTTATTCCTCTTTGCTTCTTTAGCACCCAGCACAGTTTCTGGTTCCCTGCAGCCACTCAATAAATATATGTTGTATTTTGGGGGTGACCGACTTGAGACTGTGCTATTGTGAGGGTAATATCACAGATTGACATGGCCAGCCTCCTTATCCCTATATTTATTTTTCTATTTGATACAGATGATATGAAAGAAAATTGTGTTAATTATATAATGTATTAATTATATAATTATATATAGGTTCTAGATCAGATTTCCTGCACTCAAATGCAAGCTTCATCAACTTTAGGGTTAGGGCAAAGATTGAGTGCAAAATAAAAATAAACACTGCTTGGCACAGAGGAATTGTCTAATAAACATTAGCCACCACATTTGCATTTGTTTTTAACCATGGGCTTAAATGATTATGCAGACATCACCCTCTCTTTGACAATGTTTGAATACTAGCTGTTTATTCCCTCTTAATGTATGTTTATTCTTAATTTGTGTGTTCTTTCACTTACTGTATTTTCATGGATCATTTTAGTGTTTTCAGGATAAGACATTTTCCTTTAAAATTGTTAATTGTAGAAAATTAACCTTTGGGTGGTTATGTTCAGACTAAAGCTAACATTTCTGAGCTATGTATTAGTGTAATCACTGGTGTTTATACTTTACATTATTGCTGATTAAAATCTAAATTAACAAACAGGTCATAAATATTTCTCCCACCTACATTTTTGTAGCTTCCATTTTATTCATCCCCTTGCTTTTTTCCCCACTTGCCATGAAGAGGTTGATAAATGAATAGATAGGCAACGTGACAGACTATTTTGGCAACTTTACTTTATTTAAGTGCCTATGGTGAGGCTTGGTTTATATTTCTAACGTAGAATTTGTTATATAGAACTAGTTGTAAAAGCATAAAATTATTCACAGTTTTTTCTTTCCATTACTTTCATTCAATTATAACTTGCTTTCCTTGTTATTTAAGGGCTTTTTGTTTCATGGCCAAAAAAAAAAAAAAAAAAAGCTCTTAAGAGAAAGAGATGGCAATTGAAGAGATGTCACCCCCCAAGTGACCCATTAACCACCTTTCCCCTTAGTTACTCCAGGGAAAACCAACATGATTCTAGAAGACAATTCCCAGAACAGACTGATTTCTGGCTGGCAATGCCAGGTCTCTGAAGTTCCACTTGGTCACTACCCAAGCAGTTAGTGCTGTTAATTAACTGCCTTTACTGTGGTAGTATTTTGTGTAGCTTCTCACAGGGAGGAATTATGCAACAAAAAGAAACTCTGAGTTGTCTGGACTCCCTGAAGACACAGTTGCCTTAGGCGCTGAGTCAGATAAGCAAAATTTCCCTTGTTCTTTGCATTTCAGAGTTAAAAACATGAGCATACTGAAGAGATTAGCCTCTGGCAATGGCAGTGGAATGTAAGACTCCAGACAAGGGTGGTTATAAGTTGGAGACTTGGTGCTGCCCCTTGTTCACCAAGCTTTGATTTTGATTTTTAAAATTCATTCATTCATTCATTTATTATTCATAAGTTGTAAATAAAACATAATACAGAAAACGGCACAAAACAAGTTTATAGCTTAATCAGTTTTATAAAGTAAACACCCCTGTAATTGTCACCCAAGTTCAAGATATAGAACTTTTTCAGCCATCCCCCAAATCCTTTATGTGACTTTTCCCAATCACAACAAACTTTCACCTCAAAGTATCTATGATCCTGACTGTTATAGTAAAAACTTCCTTGCATGTTTATAGCTTTATATTCCAAGTGTACATTCCAAGGCTCTATAATTTTAGTCTTGCCCATTTTTTTCATTTGACATATTTTTAAAATCTCTTCTTTTTATTTATTTATTTATTTTAATTTTATTTTACTTCTCAATATACATTGTAGTTGATTTTCATGCCCCTTAACCTGTTCCTCTCCACCCCCTCTTCAACCCCCCCCCCCCATTGTATCTGTTCACTTGGCTTAAAAAGTTTAAGGAATTTTTGTGATTGTTGTGTCTTCCCCCCCTCACCCTTTATTTCTTTGTGTGTTTATTTATTTATTTTTAACTCCCACAAATAAGCGAGAACGTGGTATTTCTCTCTGTGCTGGACTTGTTTCACTTAATATAATTTTCTCTAAGTCCATCCATGTTGTTGCGAATGGCAGTATTTCTCTTCTAATATACAGATTTCCTTCCAAAATTTTCTTTTCCTTACAACTTAATTGTTGAAAAATTTGGGTCTTTTGTCACTTGATTTCCCACTCTCTGAATTTTGCTGATTACAGACTCTCAGTGAAGTTCAACATTTCCACTAACCTTTGTATTTTATCTGAATGACAGCTGGTTCAGAGTTTTGATCGGACACATGTTAAATTCTATTTTGGAGAAGATTATAGGGGGTGTTTATTCACCAGGACACATAATTATGAGTTCTCCCCTCTGTTATTATAGGCAGTTGTTAATGCTCAATATATATATTTACATATATATATATATACATATTATATATATGTAAAAAGAGACAGCAAGAGGACATTTATATTGATAATTCCAATTATTTTTTAAATTGTTTCTTTTTATTATTTCTTTTTAAAGAATTTAATTGTACATATTTATGGGAATTCTATTTAGACATAAAAAAGAATGAAATCCT
>NW_007754709.1:0-897 GCF_000696425.1 Galeopterus variegatus | reverse complement strand
CATTTGTACATTTTCTTTGGTGAAATATCCATTCAAATTTTTTGCCCATTAAAAAATTTTATTTCTGAATAATTTCAGATTTACAGAAAAAGTTCACAATTAACATTCTTATTTTAGGACAATTTAGTTTACATTGAAACAAACTTAGTTTCAGCAGCAAATAAAATCTCTCCTCTTATCCAGCCCCCTACAACCTTCTTTATGTTGTTAATTTCACAAATTACATCTTTATACATTGTGTGCTCATTATCATAGATTTATAGTCACTGTTGTATACATTCATCTTTTAAATCATATGGACATAAAGAAGGAATTACAAATAAAAATGTGGTAATACTGGTTTTTACATTTACCTATGCAGTTACCTTTACTGGAATTGTTTGTTTCTTCATGTGTCTTCAAGTTACTCTCTAGCACCTTTCATTTATGTCTGAAGGGCTTTCTTTAGCATATCTTAAAGTGTAAGCCTACTAGACATGACCTTTTTCAGCGTTCTTCTTTTCTTTTGAGACAATGGGAATGTTTAATTTCTCCTTCATATTCGAAAGATAGTTTTGCTGGACATAGACTTTTTGGCGAACACTTTTTTCCCTCCAGCATTTTAAAATGTCATCCCGAGCCCTTCTGACGTCCATGGTTTATGATGAGATAGCTACGGTCAATCTTATTGAAGATCCCTTGTAGATGACAAGTTGCTTCTCTCTTGCTGCTTTCAAAGATTCTCATTGTCTCTGGCTTTTGACAGTTTGATTATAATACATCTCATTGTGAATATCTTTGCACTTTTCCTTGTTGTAGTTCACTGAGCTTTTTGAATGTATAGATTTGTGTTTTTAATACAATTTGGGAAGTTTTCGACTACATTTTTTCAAATATTCTTTCTGTCTCTTTTTCTCT
>NW_007754708.1:13022-13695 GCF_000696425.1 Galeopterus variegatus | reverse complement strand
CATGAACTGTGAAGTTTGGCCTTTTCTATCTTTATTCCTTTCAACAGCTATTTAATGGCCGTGAAGTGATCATAAACCTTTTCTTCTCAGAGGATATGCCCAGACCAGGATTCTCTTTGTCCCCTCTTGTCAAAACCTATTGATGTCCCCATTCTTCAAATGATTTTGTCTTGGTGTATCTGGTACATTAATTTATGTAGTTGATATTGGCTTAATTTATTAATCATTGCTCATGTCTCAGATACCAATTAATACATATTAATTAAGCCAGCAATGCCTTAACCCAAATCTTAAATAAACAACAAATTATCAGATACTCTAGAAGGCAGAAATATGTTAAGGCAAAGGGTTCATTGTCTCTTCTCACTTAGGTCAAGTCTATTTTAAAATGCACTGTTTTAAATTGTATCTTAGGGAAAGATATTTCTATTTTACCATATATAATTTTGAAAATATTACTGTTCACAATGGCATCTTCCTGTATTTCCTCTTTAATCTTTCATTTTTAAAAAGTGTCTTACATAAGCCACACACTATGTAGCTTATAGGCATGCAAAAAAAAAATAAAAATAAAAAATAAAATAAACAAGCCTATCAGCCCAAAACGGGTTGGTACACAGGATTTTGGGATTAAGGACCCTGTGCTCCCTGTCTGAACAAGATTTTCAAACCA
>NW_007754708.1:11251-12439 GCF_000696425.1 Galeopterus variegatus | reverse complement strand
TCAGAAAGATAATATAGAAACAGTGGTCCACAAGGTCTTAGGAAGATAACTTCCTTATTCATAGTAAGTGTGTGAATTAAGAAACACATAATGAGCACCTCCTATCTGCCAGGTACTGCACAAAGCACTGAGCATAAGTAAACCATATGCATATGGCATTACCAACACAGAGTTTACGGTCTGGCTGGAAAGTCAGATATTAAATAAATAATTACTAGCAACGAATAGCAAAAAACTAATACTGTGCCCACTGTCATGAAGATACTAAGGGACTTTATGTTTGAAGGACTGAATAAAGACAGTGAAAGGAGGGATTGGTTGGGGTGGGGGTAGACATGACCCTGGAGTGTTTACCAGGGACCAGGGCATGCATGCTAATCTTCCTTATCTTTTTTGTAGTTTATTCTAATGATAACAGGCAACACTTTGAGGGATTACACACAACAACAACTTGATTATATTTGGGTAATATTGGCGATGCAGTTAGAATACTGAATTTTGACGAGCAGATTCCAGTTCTATCCCCTTCCTTCACCCCCTGCCATGAGCTATTTCTACTGCTTGGTCCTTGGTCTCATCACTTGTTAAATAGGATCATGTTATATAGGTCAGCAGAGATCACGTAGATCAAAGTGAATTATACAGCAGCACTGGGTGTGTACACATGTTTTTAAGGGACCACTGCATATACTCTCATTCATCCCTGCATCATCAGCCACTAATAAAATGCCTGTATCATCGTACAGAATCCAATAAATACTTTTGCATTGGATATATAGGTACACAAACATACATCCCAGCTCCAGAATCCCTTCCTCCAGAGGACACCTGCCTCTAGTTGATTTGGGAAAGTAGAGTTTTATGTCATATCCATCCCTGGCTCATTCTCTAATGGGCACAATGCCACACAGTCACTTTGAAAACTGATCCCATAAATTTTTTCTTTCTTTCTTCACCGCTGCAGATACACCCCAACTGGCCCAGACTCCTGCACTGTACAGAAAAGAACCTCATGCTTAGGTCCTCAATCGCACTGCTCATTAGTGTATTTTACTCTCTCAGCCACTATTCCCAGAGCACTTCTGCCAGTTCAGGATTGCTGGGACTTCATAGAACTTCTAGCCTCAGTCATTCACTGTTTCAAAACCAGCCATTGCCCCACAACCATCTCAGCCTGTGTGTCAAAAC
>NW_007754708.1:8381-8744 GCF_000696425.1 Galeopterus variegatus | reverse complement strand
AAATGGCTTGCCCTCTCCTCTTTCTCTCTTCCAGAAAAAGTAAAAGGTGGAAAAGGCTATCTGACAACCAGGCTTCATGCCCAGAATCTGGAGTGGGATCTAGGTATATGCATTTTAATAATCATTTTTTTTAACCTTTTTGTCTTTTTTCGTGACCGGCAACGGATCGCAACCCTCAGTGTCACGCCCGTACGGGACCGGGACAGACAACGGGATCGCAACCCTCCGTTTTGCGCCCGCACCTCGCTCAGCCAGTGAGCTGCCGGTCTGTATGAGGGATCCGAACCCTCGGCGGGTGTGCCGCAGCGCTCTCAAGCAGCGCACTGTAGCAGTGCACCACCTGGCCAGCCCTTAATAATCGTT
>NW_007754708.1:7427-8330 GCF_000696425.1 Galeopterus variegatus | reverse complement strand
ATTCTAACATCAAAGATTGCTTATTCTTAAATTTTGAATGAATGGAATTAGACATTTATTCAAAATTATATATATGAGATTTACCCTTGTTGAGTATAACTGTAGTTTCTTCATTTTGATTTATTAGAATACCGCATTAAATAAATATACCACAATCTATTTATCCATTCTATTCTTGATGGTCCTTTGGGTTGTTTCCAATTTAAAGCTAATATGAGTAATGCTGCTATAGCCTTTTTGTATTTGTCATTGGTGCACACTGGAATACATTTCTACTACAAAGTACCTGGTAATGGAATTGCTGGATATTATATTCACATTTATTCTGCTTTATTAGGTACTGCCAAAAAGATTTCCAAAGAGGTTGTACCGATATTCACCCCCTCTAGCAGTGTTTGAGAGTTTCAGTTACTCTGCAATTTCAGCAATATTAAGTATTTCCAACCTTTTAAATTTTAACCATTTAAATAGGTGTTTAATGATATCTTTTACTGGTCGTCATTTGCATTTTACTGAGTTTTCGTAACATTGAGCAGCTTTTCATGTGCAGTCATTTGAATATCTTATCCATCCTAAAGTGGTTGTTCAAGTCTTTGCCCATTTTCTCTAGGAGATTTTATATTTTCTTACTGATTTGTAGAAGTGCTTTAAATAACCACTATATAAACAAATTGTCAGTTACATCTGTTGCAAATATTTTTTCCCATTCTGGAGCTAACACTCTCACTGGTGTGTTTGGATAAATACAAGGCTTTAATTTCAGCAAAGTCCAACATATCAATATTCTGTTTCCTGGTTGATAATTTATGTGTCCAATTTATTATTTCCCTACATGAAGTTTATGAAGATATTTACCTATGTTACCTTTTTAAAAGTTCATTGGCTTTTATGTTTACATCTAGA
>NW_007754708.1:5839-6563 GCF_000696425.1 Galeopterus variegatus | reverse complement strand
AAAATTTTGCCTGAGATTGCATTGACTCTATGGGTAAATTGGTCAGAAAATTGTACCTTTAAAATATTGAGTGTACTAAACCATAACAAAAAAAAAAATGATTTTTTTTAGGTTTGTTTAATTTCTGTCAATAATGTTTGCAATATTCTGTGTACAGTACTTACACTTACTTTTTAGAATTATTTTTAGTTATTTTTGAAGCTGGTATATATGGCATGATTTTTAAAATTTAATTTATAATTGTTTATTTCACATACAGAAAGATTATTAATTTTTATGTTTTAACCTTGTATGAAGGGATTTCTTAATTCCATGTATTAATTCTAAGTTTACTTTAATTTTCTTCTGCTTTTTATACAAACAATCCAATCTATATACACTGCTAGATTTATTTCTTCTTATCCAATCTTTTATTTGTTACATTTTCTTGCCTTGTTGCTTTGCTAAATTCTATTGGAAATAATGAATAAAATTGATGAAAATAGTCATCCTGTCACCTGATCACAGAAAGAAAGTGTTTAGCTTTTACCATTGAATATAATAATAGCTGTAGTTTTTTTAAAAGGAATTATGACTCTCAGTCAACTCTCAGCAAAAGATCCCTAATGTTCCCAGATGTTACTGCTTTACATTTTTATCCTTTAGGTATTTTATCTCACTCCAGTTTTGCATTACTACTTTGGTTTGTAAAGATAGTGCTCTGGGATGCATTCTCTCTATTCTG
>NW_007754708.1:0-299 GCF_000696425.1 Galeopterus variegatus | reverse complement strand
GGTGGCCAACTCTTTTACCCCATCAAGCTCTGAGTAAATACCCTATGCTTTGTCTCATTTGCTTTGTCTTCATCTATTTCCACTCTATGTTAAAAGGCAAAAACAGACCTAATCCATGAACTTTTTCTGTAACTTTTGGTTTCTGTGATAGTCTAATAAGCATGGCTTCTATCACTTTCTCCTCCACAGAGGCTAGTTGTGAACTGTGTGAATGCTTTGGGTGCCTTTAAGTTACATATAGTGGAAGCTTAGAAACTGTGAGTAGAATGTTAGATATTGCCTGAGCCTGGGATGGCAGG
>NW_007754707.1:7503-7857 GCF_000696425.1 Galeopterus variegatus | reverse complement strand
GCTGGCCACGGTGACACTGAAGCTGGTGATGTCCCCCCACCCAGGTGTGGCGCACCCTCAGCCTGGAGAAAGAAGCCTCGCTGCACATCTAGTGTGGCCCAAACTGGACCCTTGATTCCCAGACCACTCCTGCTTGCCTTCAGCCTGCCCCTGGGGAGTCTACCTTCCCCCACTTTTTGTCTGTCAGTCACCAGGCCTGTCTGCCGACTAAATCTACAGCCCACCAGTGATCCCCATCTACCTGGAAGCTGGCGCCAGCCCCCTCTCTGTTCTCCCTGCCCCACCATCACCACGCCCAATCACCTTCCTCTACACCACAAATCTGTTCATGTTGACCCTGGTGAGAAGCTTCTC
>NW_007754707.1:0-2252 GCF_000696425.1 Galeopterus variegatus | reverse complement strand
CAGCTCTGCCATCTACCAGGTGCATGACCTGGGACAAGTTACTTAAACTCTCAGTGCCTCAATTTCCTAATCGGTAAAAGAAGAATGACAAAAATCGGCTTCACAGGATTTTTGTGAGGACTAAGACTTAATAAATATAAAGGCCCCCACAAAGAATAAGCACTATGGAAATGCTAGCTATTAAAGTTCATTTCATTTCTGTTAGGCTCTTTGTTAATCTGTGAGAACAGAAACAGAAAATTCACAGATGAGTAAACAGAAAGAGTGTATACAAAGGGAGATGTGAATCTTTACTAGGATTAAAGGACTGAAGTCCACAGAAGCTAAAGTATCAAAACTTTAAAAAATGATGGTCTAAGGGTCTGCCCATGGCTCACTTGGGAGTATGTGGTTCTGATAACACCAAGTCCATGGGTTCGGATCCCTATATAGGGATGACCAGTTAGCTCTCTTGGGAGAGCGTGGTGCTGACAACACCAATTCAAGGGGTAAGGACCCTTACTGGTCATCTTTTAAGTAAGTAAGTAAGTAAGTAAGTAAGTAAGTAAGTAAGTAAGTAAGTAAGTAAGTAAGTAAGTAAGTAAGTAAGTAAGCAAATGTAAGTGAAGTAAGTACGTAATTAATTAATTAAGTAAATAAGTAAGTAAGTAAGTTAAGTAAGTAAGTAAGTAAGTAAGTAAGTAAGTAAGTAAGTAAGTAAGTAAGTAAGTAAGTAAGTAAGTAAGTAAGTAAGTAAGTAAGTAAGTAAGTAAGTAAGTAAGTAAGTAAGTAAGTAAGTAAGTAAGTAAGTAAGTAAGTAAGTAAGTAAGTAAGTAAGTAAGTAAGTAAGTAAGTAAGTAAGTAAGTAAGTAAGTAAGTAAGTAAGTAAGTAAGTAAGTAAGTAAGTAAGTAAGTAAGTAAGTAAGTAAGTAAGTAAGTAAGTAAGTAAGTAAGTAAGTAAGTAAGTAAGTAAGTAAGTAAGTAAGTAAGTAAGTAAGTAAGTAAGTAAGTAAGTAAGTAAGTAAGTAAGTAAGTAAGTAAGTAAGTAAGTAAGTAAGTAAGTAAGTAAGCAAGCAAGTAAGCAAATGTAAGTGAAGTAAGTAAGTACGTAAGTAAGTAAGTAAGAAAGTAAAGTAAGTAAGTAAGTAAGTAAGTAAAAGTAAGTAAGTAAATAAGTAAGTAAATGAATGAATGAGTGAATAAATAAATAAATTTTTAAAAAATGATGGTCTACAAGATCGAAATCCAAAAATTGTTATTTCTATACACAACGAACAATCTGATAGTGAAATAAATATAATCTGCTGAATCAGATTCTCTTTCGAAACCAAACCGCGTCGGCGGATGCCTCCTTGGATTGGCTCCGCCCCCTACTTCTCCTTCAATTCTCTCATCCACATCCCCTACGCCACACGGAATGATCAGCTCTACTACTCAAACATCACCATTTCTGGCAGAGTGATGGCTTTTTCCCAGATGTCTGAGTCGGATCTGGTAGTTCGGCCATAAGCCAATTCTCTTTCTCAACCAAACCGTGTCTGCGCTCGCCTCCTGTAGACTGGTGGAGGTGCCCGAGAGTGACTCTCTCTTCTGCCCTCAAAAGTCAAAAAGCTTCTTCATTGTAAGACAGTAGCTTCAGAGGCTCGTCCCCTCACCTGCCCCCTTGGCCCTTACCAACTTGTGAAGCCGGTATGAGCTAATATTACTCGATAGAATTTTGGAGAAGACAACCTCTCTACCACAACAGCACCACTCAAAAGCCTCCGGTTGGGACGAGTAACCAAGCAGAGGTCTAAATACGAGTGAGCACTCGCACAGAGCCCTGGTGACCAAGCGTTGTATGAGGGCGCTTGCTGGGGCATCGAGTGGACCAATGGTTGCTGAGTGACGTCAGTAGTCACTAGGTAGATTGAAAGTTCGTTCTCATTGGCTCTTTGTTGCCGTGGATATACATCAGTTCTTTCCTAAGCTTGGGCATGGCTCCGCCCCCTACTTCTCGTTATCTCTGTCATCCACTTCCCCTACTCCACAGGGAAGGATAAGCTGTACTCTTTCCACATCACCCTTTGTAGCAGAATGATGGATCTTTCCCAGATGTCTGAGTGGGTACTGGGAGTTGAGCCGAAAGCCGATTCTCTTTCGCAACCAAACCGCCTCCACACTCACCTCCTTGGACCTGGCTCCGACCCCTACTTCTCCTTCCACTCTCTCATCCACGTCCCCTATGCAACACGGAAGGATCAGCTGAACTCTTTCCACATCACCCATTCTGT
>NW_007754706.1:6381-7857 GCF_000696425.1 Galeopterus variegatus | reverse complement strand
ATAGTACTGTATATGAAACCTTATGCTGATAACTTGGAAATAATGCAAAAATAACAAATAATCATTCTTATGATGTACATTCTCACTTATTAAAAAAGCAATGTATGTTTTTTAAAAAAATGGTTCAAAAAGCCACATTATTGTTCCCTAAAATATGTGTAAAGTAGAAATTCATTCCCTTTCCCTCTAGTCCATGACCTTGGGCACTGGGAGGTTTTGATGTTACAGAGGTCCCATTATGTGGGGTAGAGCTATACATTGAACTTGCACATGATTGGAACAAAAAGAGTATGAACGTAACTAAAACATGCTGAAGATACTGCAGTCATTTTTATAAAGAGCTTGTTGAATGCTTCCTATATGCTAAATATTTCTGAGACCACCGGACAGTACGGAATCCAGAATAAATACTACCTGGAGGTTTGTTGTCTGTGTTTTGTCTCTTCCTCCTCCTGGCCTGGCCTGAGCATTATACTACATAGTATATTTCGGCCAAGCACTATAATGTAAGCTGAACCTTTTCTGGACTTCTGCTGACTTGTTTCATTTCTTTTATATAAATGTGATTTCTCAGAGGCTGATATTAAACAGTATTCTTGTCCTGTTCTTTATCTGAACTGTTGATTTTAATTAAAATTAAGTGCTAATGACAAAAAAAAAACAAAAACCAAAGATTCGTAACAAAAGAAAAACTGTTTTCTACTGAGAATAAAAGTTAACCAAAAGGTTAACATTTATATGTTAAATAACAAGCTGCAAAAGCAAGTAATGATCAGCCTCTGATCTTCTGACTATTAATCTATACAAAGATCAAAATATGCAAAACCATACAAAGATCACAGGTTCAGAGACATGGGAAAAGTAAAACATGATACATGTACACACAATTAGTGTCACTAAAGGTTAACCAATGATTTTGAAATGAGGTTATTAAATTATTTCCTTCCCAGTTTAGGTGTATACCAATTTACATTTTACTTTTAAACTGGTTTTTAAAACAAGATTACCTTTTTCCTATGTTTCTTGAATTTAAATTAGTTAAACATAGAAATCCTGGTTTCCTGATCAGTTCCAACACCAGAAAACAATGTTACACTATGGGCACTTGTATAATGCAGGCCTTCAACAGATATTGGCTGAACTGGTTTATAGAGTTGCCTTTTGTTTAACTTATACATGTATAAATAAAATATATTTATATAAAATCAGTGGACTTCATCCTGAATGGCTATTATCTGAAAAAACACTGCTCTCATTCTCACCAATGTTACTCTAATTCCTGCTCAGACATTTCAAATTAAAAACCATCAATTTCAATCAATTTCAAAATTACCCTCACTGGGGCTGGCCATTTAGCTCAGTTGGTTAGAGCACCAAGGTCAAGGGTTTGAATCCCAGTACCAGCCAGCTGCCAAAAAAAAAGAAAAAAATAATTACCTTCATTGTCTTTGGATCAAGTTTAGACCAATGGGTAGG
>NW_007754706.1:0-745 GCF_000696425.1 Galeopterus variegatus | reverse complement strand
AAAAAAAAGAACTTACCAATCTAAAGAAAATTTTGAAAATTGAACTGTGTAACGTGGAACAACACGGCGAACTCTTCGAGGTGACCGTTCTCTCTCTCTTCGAGGAGATCTTTCACGGGATCGTTTCCTCTGAGGTGATCTTTCTCTGGATCTACGTCTTTCTCTCTCCCTTTCACGACTTAAAGCAAATTTTTCTAAAGTTACTAATATTTCTGGCATTAGAAAAGAGTTCTTTAATGAGATAAATATAATATGGAATATAAGCAAGATTCCACTGTATACTTTTTTAACTTTTAAAAATTGTGGTAAAATACACAAAAAAATGGCTAAAATGGTAAAATTTATATTAAGTGTACAGTTTAATGGCATTAAGTGTATTCACACTGTTGTTCAACCATCACCACTATCCACAATACACTTTTTAAAACATACCTTCGGTCATCTTTTCTGTTAGGCACTTGATCCCCTCTGTCATTCCTTCCTGAAAATCTGGATGGTGGATCTAACCTTCGTGCTGGTTGTGGCTGTGAAACTATACGGACAGGAGGCTGCAATAAACCAGCTTTAAAAGACACAGATAAAAAAAATTAGCTTGTTTAGCTCCCTCACTGCAATGAGTCAATAAATTACTCTTCGCTCAATTAAAAAAAATTTTTTCTTTTAGCTTGCTTGCACAAAGTTCAAAAACATTATGTGGTTCGGGCCGGCCCGGTGGCGCACTGCTACAGTGCGCCGCTTGGGAGCG
>NW_007754705.1:7441-7858 GCF_000696425.1 Galeopterus variegatus | reverse complement strand
AAGACTAGAAATGTTGTAACATTAATTTAAAAGGAATAAAAATGGAAAATGAAAATACTGTCTTTATTAATAAGAGTGTAAAATGAGAGAGAGTCATAAAGTAGATATAAGAATAATCTTATTTTGGCCCATCCTAGTAGGATTTAACTTATTCAAAGACAGCATTTTTTGAGTACTTACTCAAGGTGCTATTATCTCCATTTTAATGATAAAGAAACTCAGACCTGGTGAGGTCAACCAAACATCACGGAGGCACTAAATGCTGGAGACAGGGTCCAAACCCATTCATCCCCCCTCCAAAGTTGTTGTGACTGCCTACTGCTTAGAAGTAAAAAAAAACTCAACTCAAGAAAACAAAACAAACAAAAAAACCTGCTCCACTCACCCTGCCACCCAACAAAGCAATACAAAGCAAAA
>NW_007754705.1:0-3038 GCF_000696425.1 Galeopterus variegatus | reverse complement strand
TTGGAATAATGTCTTGGAGACACAATAACAATGAGTTCTGGTATTTTTATAATACAGTTCTCTAAGTTTTAATGCACATGACAGACAGCACCTAAATCAGACTTACACCACTGCTCACTAGTAGGTAAGAAAGCACTGCACAGGCACTTTAAAAATTAGGAACTTAATATATAGGTCTGATGATTTGGAATTAGGGTCGTGCAAAATTCGAGATAGAATCAAGATGAAAATCTGGGAGTTATAAATGTCATTTTTATATACAATCCAACATACCAATTGATGGAATACACAAAGTCTGAGTGATGCCAGTACATTTGTGTCCATGGTATACTCACCTCAAATGGCAAGATTGAAAGACACTAGACTATATGCCTCTTTTCTTAATTTTGATCTGGAATAGGATTATATATGTACTAGAGAAGTAAAAATTGTTTATTGTAAGACTGTTATAAATCCTTTTCAGAGGATAAATAATATAGAAAGCAGATGTTATCAGGGGTGTTTTCCAAGCTGGAATAAGCTCCAATAAGTTATAATATGTTTCTGAAATGAACAAGGGCTATTAATCCACAAATATTCTTGCTTGCCCTTAACAATTCAGTACTTTTCTAGTACTTGTGTTCTTGAGAAATACATCAAAAATTTAAGACTGAGCCTGTGTTTAAGGACTTTGCAATGTTGTTAACAGAGCAAAACTAACAAAAGAATTAACCAGCCAACATTAAAGGAGACTGTGCATTTAAGTATAGACTCTTCCTGTGATCAGAATAGGAAGAGAGGAAAGACTAGTGAGATCTGGAGGGGTTCCAGAAGGCTGCCAGGGGTTCAAGAAGGCTGCATGGAGGAGGAGGGATGAACTGGCCAGGACTTAGCATGGGTGAGATTGGACCCCAACAGCATTTTATATAGAGCCATTTTATATAGGAGGCAGAGTTTCATCTACTGGAACATAATAGCAATTACAATGTCAAGCCTCAATCATTGAGAACCCATAGCTAGACAGGCTGTGATGCTTTTTAGAAGCAGAGAAAGGAATCTTTGAATACTCTATAAATGCTGCTAGGTCCACTCAAATTCCATTTGGCTTGTTATCTGTGCTTTGGAACCACCATGTATGCCCTACAAGTCGAACTTACCCAAAAGAAGCAGCAGAGACCATATTGCCTCAAAAGCCTCCTTCAGCCTCCTCTCTTTACAAAAACAATGCTTATTGTTATGGGTTTTTAAAAAGCAAGACCAACTAGAAACAGGATGGGAAAGCTTTTCTTAATTCTCTCAATCCCCAGAGGATGAACATCTGAAGTACTTTAACTAAAAGTCCTAGGACTCATGAAATAAAGTTTGAAAGTCACTGGATGGGCTAACTTACCAACACCCCTTTGATTCTGTGATCCTGAGAATAAAGTTAAGAATACCAGGTGTTAATTTGAAGTGCAAGCAAGGCTAAAGATGTATTGTCTCTAGAACACTGCATTAAACAACTAATATGAAAAATTCTGGAACTGGGGATAGGTTTCCTCCTCTTCCCACCATCATACCCAGCACCCGTCTCTCCACCCCCACACACGTTGATTCACCTTTGTTCATGTCTGCATATGTGTTTTATAATTATGTTAGCCTAACTCTTTCTTTTCATTTGCTATTCTCAACTTCGACTTGCTAACATGGGGATTGTTGACACTTTTATTCAAGAGTTTCGAGAAAGGTAGCTTCAGCCATTCCCCATCACAGGAAGCAGTAAACATTTCAACATGACAGAGTCATTTCACACATCTCCTTGCTGTTTCTAAGCAGCATCTAGCACAACTTGTTTAAAACTGCTACTTTCTGGCCTTAGATTTGCTTCATGTTAGGTTTTGGGGTGAAAAGAAATAGAACATTTTGAGCTTAATTCCTCTCTGGTACTGTTCTCAGCTCATCTTGTTTCATTCTGTTCTGAGACATCTGGGCAAACTCTAATGTATAACTCACAGCTCTCTCCTGACGTTTGCTGGGCCCACAGTAAAGTTCCACATCCTGCTCTGTATGTGTAAGCACGGCCACTGCTCTCAGCTGGGACAGTAAGCAGGATGTGTCTGAATTGGGACAGTCACACTTACTTGCCTCTCTCTCTGGGACATGACACCTGTTTTTGAGAAAGCAGCCTAGGGTTTGGAGGGTGATCTGGACCATGAAACAGAGCCATGTGGACAATGGCTTTTCAAGGGATCCCAGAGGACCCACTGGCTGAACAGGACTGAAGGTGCAGTTCCTTGTATATACCCTCTCCCCACCCCCTTCCCAGCTGAGATAATTAAAAAAGGTTCATTTACATCATAATACAGAGGCTTCAAGCACTGTCAACTGGAATGTCTTCTTTCTAATCCTCAAACAGAACGAGCCTGTTTCAGCCATTGGAGAAATCTTGTCCTAATTGTTCCTTCCACCTGGGACTCTCATGCTTCGCATCTTCTCAGCGGTGGCTGTTTCTCATTCACTAGCTCTTGGCACTCAAATAGCTCCTCCTCAGAGAAGTCTTCCTGACCACTCTGTCAACAGGCCAGCAGGCTACCCCCCACCCCAATATTCTCTAACACATTTTTCTGTTTTGTTATCTTTATAGCACTTATCAAAATCTGAAATGCAGTAGTTAATTTTTTTGTTATTTTTTTCATCAGCTGCTCTGTACGAAAATATGTTTCATGTGATCATTGACTTAATCATGTCATCATTAACCTGATGTACCTTCAGAATAATGTTTGGCACAAAAGTATGCACCCAAAATATGTAGGATGAATAAATGAAGTATTTGTTGCTTTCCAATATTATTTTCCAATTTTGGCTCCACTTACTCTGTTTCCTACCCACTCCTTCCTTTACTTCCTCCTCCCTCCTGAAGTTGGAGCAGAGAACTTAGACGGTACAACATGCTGAAGTACAATTATAATTAGGAAGCATTGTTCTCTGAGAATCCATAAAAATATATTTCTTTTTTTTTTTTTTTGTCTTTTTTCGTGTCCGGCAACGGATCGCAACCCTCAGGGTCACGCCCGTACCGG
>NW_007754704.1:5428-7859 GCF_000696425.1 Galeopterus variegatus | reverse complement strand
TGGTTGTGCTGTGAGGATGTGAGTGTCTTGTCTGAAACCCACTAGTCAGGGATCAGCAGGATCTGATAAAGAGCACTGTTTAGGTAGGGGACCTTATCTGCTGGAACAGACTGGGGGTGGGGGAAGCTGTGGTTCGGCCACTTGTGGCCCTCCTGATTTTACCAGATGTCAAGGCAGCACATAAGAATGAGTCTTAATTTTAGGTCTTCCACTACAGCCTGCTACTGAGAGGACACAGGAGTGAATGGAGGGAAGAGTCAGCCGTCTCTGGGTTTCTGGCTTTGGGGCATGGGTGGGTGACGGTACACTTCCCTGAGACAAGGGACTCAGAAGGTGCACATTTTGAGATGATCACATGTTCACTTTGGACTCGTTGAGTAGGAGAGACTGAGTATGAAAAGTCTNATGGCTTGATGAGAAAGAATTCTGCAAAGGCAGAAAAGGTAGCCAAGAATGAACATGACTGTTTTCCAGGGTCGCTGAGAGAGCAGTGGCTGTAAAGCCAGCAGTGTGGGATTCTGGTCCAAGCCTCCTGCAATCTCTCTAGCTGATCCTGCACAGCACAAAAAAGAAAAAAAATATATGCAAAATATGTTTAACATATGCAAAATATGTTTAACATATGTTATATGTTACCTCCATTAAATCCATGTTTTTATTTCCATCTTACAGTTCTGAAAACTGAGATGCAAAGAGGACCAGTAGCTGCACTGGGTAAGGAAAAGCCAAACTTCAAATTCCGTTCTCCTAGGCTTTCCCTGTCTACCATGCTGTTTTTTCCTGCTCTCAGCCTCAAACTCTTGCATAAGGTAAGGAGTTTGCACTACACTAATCTTCTGCTTTGCGCTGTGAGTCTACGATACAAATCCATCCTACTGGAGCAGCAGAGAGTGTTTTCCCTTCGGCCTAAACCTGTCTCGCCATCCTGGAACCAAGGCCCTTCAGCATGTCCAAGCCTGGGTTTTCCGACCGACCTGAGCAAAGAAGAGTTCTCACTGTGTCCTCACATGAGAGAGAGAGAGAGAGAGAGAGAGAGAGAGAGAGAAAGAGAGAAAGAGAGAGAGAGAGAGCTTTAATTTGATTTTGAGCTTTGTGGTTGCACAGATTTGAGGCTGACATTTGGAGTGGATGATGTGGATGTCAAAATGAAGCCAAGAACTTGATTTATAGTAGCTAGGATCTGTGCCCAAGGATTTACCATCTGATTCCCACCCCCACCCTCCACTTTTTAATTTATGGCTCTTGAGCCAATCTAATTGGATTTGCCTTCAGTGGGGCTAACTGTTTATTACCATTTGAGATGGCAAGCTTTCAAAATCAGAGCTTTCATAGTCGCATTGGGGATAGTGAAGAATCGGAACATGAGAATCCCAATACTCCTCTCTAATTTACCCACACGCCACGAACCAGGGTAAGAGGAGCCTTAAGTTAGTGTTTTACCCAGAATGACTTGGCTGGATTACAACTTTGGAAAAGTTTAGCAAAATCAACTTCTCTTCTCCGAGTCAATCACTTGAGGATTTGAAAACTTGTCTCTCTATTCTTTCCTTTGAACAAAGAAACTCAACGTTACCTCTCTGAACCTTCCCCTCAAATTTAGCTTTCAAGATGTTATCGAAAGCAAATTTCCAAACAATCTACCAGCTTTTCAAGATCACTCAACTTAGCTGTCACTCAACAACTCTGAAGGAGCTGGAAAAAAGTGGAAATTGCACTTTTCTTGAAGTCAGAAAATGTGCGTTTGTTTTTATCTCCAGCCTATTTGACTTTGAACAAGTCACTTTCCCATTTAACTCAAGAGTTTTCTCACCTGTAAGACAGGAGAGCAACGTTTCTCCTTCTGCCTCAGGAGTCCATGAGGATCAAATGGGTGGCGTGGATACATTCTGGACCAATCTGAAACACTATTATTGTTTACACAAATAGTGCTAGAAGGAATAAAGGTGCATGGGGCCATTGCACAGTGGCAGGACAGGATACAGCATGGGTTTTAGAGTGAGACACACCTAGGGTCATAGCTCAGCTCTGCCACTGACAACTCTCCCCTATGACCTGTGAGCCATAGTTTCTTTACTGTAAAATAGAAGATGTCACCCATTTTTTCTCAAGGGTAAAGAAGATTATTTAGATCCCAGTACTTAGCATTGAGTAAGAACTCAATGAAGCTTCCTTTCCTAATGTACTGGTTAAGCTCCTGTATTCTATAGCCAGACTATCTGGCTCAAATTCCAGCTGTGCAACTTCCTAGTTGTGTGACCCTGGACAAGTTGCTTAACCTCTCTGAGCCTCAGCTTCCCCATCTGTAAAACAGGGAGAATTATAGGATGTAGTACATAGGGTTTCAGGAGGATTAAATGAGTACGTTATTTGAAAAGTGTTTTAGAAAGGAGCCTGTCCATAATAAATGCTATTTATCAAACCATTTTAATAA
>NW_007754704.1:2239-3772 GCF_000696425.1 Galeopterus variegatus | reverse complement strand
GTGGGGAGTGGTTAGCGCTCAGAGCCTGCTGTCCCTAATCACTGAGAGATGGTCAGGGAAGGCTTCCTGGAGGAGGATCCCAAGGCCTGAGTCACTAAGGACTAGGAAGAGTTAGGCAGAAAAAGAAAGGGTCTTGACCATGAGGAGGAGCTCATGCTTGAAATCAAAGAGGCCTACAGGTGAGCAGAGTAAGACGGGAAAGCCCATGGAGGTAGCGGAGTGTCGGCCAGGCTGGCGAGGGAAGCCAAGTCCAGACCAGGAAAAGCTATGGAAGCTAAACTAGCAGGTTTCACTTCTACCCTGAGAGTTAGAGGAAGCCATTCGTGAATTTTAACCAAAGGAATAATGTGTTCAGGTTTGTGTTTTAGAAATTCAACTTAGTGGAGTGGAGGACATCATTAGGCAGGGAAAGGGGACCAGTTAGGAAGCTTCTACGATGACCTGGAGAAAAGTAATGAGAGCCAGAAAAGAGGCAGTGGCCATGTGCAGGTATGAGGGGGATTTAGAGGAAATACTCCAAAGGCCTGTATTTTTTTCCCAGCTTTATTGAGGTAGAGTTGACAATTGAAAATCGTACATATTTGGGGCCGAGCCTGTGGCACACTCGGGAGAGTGTGGCACTGGGAGTGCAGCNAAAAGTGTTTTAGAAAGGAGCCTGTCCATAATAAATGCTATTTATCAAACCATTTTAATAAAAATTCACTCAAACCTCTGCTTTACTTAAGCAACACTAGTAAATACAATTACTTATAGGGAAGGCTAATCCCAAACTTCACCCTTCATTACCTGACCTCGAAAGTACTGACTAGTCCAGTTGGGAAAATCTGCCTCCAACGTACACATACACAGAAACAAAGCATCCCACTAAGCCATCGCTGTGCCAAATGACCCAGTGGCTTAGAAGGGGGAAGAAAGGTTGGGCACAGATGTGCATGACACTCTTCTTGTTTTCCCGTTTCGATATCTTCTTTCAACTGCCTAGATTGGAAATCCATCCTCTGCCAATTTCAGTTTCTCTAGATGTGTTATAAAATTTCTCACTGTGCATTCTTTTTAAAAAAGAGAAATCCCTCTAACAAGTCAATTTAGGGGTCCTATGGTGTTCATTTGTTACAAGATATTTTTATCTGAAATAACGTTACAGGCCATGGCTTCATTTTGCCTCCTATTCTGTATCCTGGTCTGGAGCTATTTTATTCGAAACACCACGAGGCACAGTCTGAAATTCCCCAAGAGCATTTCAAAGACCAATTTCTCATTTCCTGCCCCTATGAATTTATGTTCTTAAAATAGAATTGTGCTAAACAGTTTCTTCTGAAGTCAGGTTAATATGAACATGAAATGATGGGGGGAAATGTTGAAAGAAAGAACATTAAACCTTTTACCAAACCCATTTATAAGAGGCTGCGTCTCATTCATGATAATGAAAACAAGCCACTCGTTGGCACTGGAACTATTTAACTTTCATCCACTCATTAATTCACAAGTATTTATTGAATGTCTTTTATGTGCCAGGGGCTGGATCAGCATTAC
>NW_007754704.1:0-939 GCF_000696425.1 Galeopterus variegatus | reverse complement strand
CGTACATATTTGGGGCCGAGCCTGTGGCACACTCGGGAGAGTGTGGCACTGGGAGTGCAGCAACGCTCCCTCCGCGGGTTCGGATCCTATATAGGACTGGCCGGTGCGCTCACTGGCTGAGCGCGGTGTGGGCGACACCACACCAAGGGTTTGATCCCCTTACCGGTCACAAAAAAGACAAAAAAAAAAAAAGAAAGAAAATTGTACATATTTAAGGTGTAGAACTTCATGGTTTGATATTCATATACTTTTAATTTTTTTTTTCATATGGTAAGAACGCTGAAGATCTATCCTCTTAGCAAATTTGAAGTATACAATAAAATATCCTTGTAGTCACATTGTTGTATGTTAGATCTCCACAATGCATTCTTCTTGTACAATGGAGACTTTGTACCCTTTGACCAACATCCCCCCACTTCCCCTTCCACCCAGTCCCTGGCAGCCACTATTCTACTCTTTGTTTCTATGAATGCAACTTTTTTAGGTTCCATGTATAAGTGAGATCATGCAGTATCTGTCTACGTCTGTCTTATTTCACTTAGCATAATGTCTCCTGGCTCATCATGTTGATGCAAATGGTAGGATTTTCTTCTTTTTTCAAGGCTGAATAATATTCCATTGTATTATCTCCAGTTTACCCCATCAGTGAGGAACAGATTTCTGCCCCGGAGTTATGGGGATACCCAAATACACAACCCTCAGCACTAGACAGATGAGACTGACAACAGTGAATTAATCACGTACATTCACAGCCCAGGGGAGGAGGACACTGCAGACCACACAGGCCATGGGGGACTGGGGGCTGTCCTTGGGAACAGATTGCACCACAGGAGCTGTGGGAAGGCAGGTTTTGTGATATCAAGAGGGTGGGTGTCCCCTGGTTGTGCTGTGAGGATGTGAGTGTCTTGTCTGAAACCCACTAGTCAGGGATCAGCAGGA
>NW_007754703.1:0-7859 GCF_000696425.1 Galeopterus variegatus | reverse complement strand
TCCACACATCCTTCTCAGGCTCCAAGAACCACCTGGAGCTGGACTCCGGCAGAGACTGCCTCCTATAGATGTATTTTATATGGACCACTGGGTAGGGTGTTTTAGTTTTGGTTCTGGGCAGATGCAGTAGTGTAGTTTCTGTGTGGTTCCTTTGACCTTATTCAACACAGAAGCTGTCTGTGAGTGTCTCCATGGCTTAGGCACTGGGGCATTCAGTAGTTCTGTCCTGAAGTGAGTGACACTGGGTTGGGCCATTGCATCATGGAGGCCATGGATGAGATCTTGAGTTCTTGAGAGAAACACCCAGACCCTATCACTCCTTGGCTGAGGTGGGTGTACCTGAGCTGCCTCACTAGCACCCCAGCTAGTGTCCTGTGACCCTGAAAGGTATTCTGGGGTGATCTGAAGGTCCTCAGATTAAATGGATGACCCTGGGTAGGTTTCCTGCAGGTCAAGATTAGGACCTTAGTCTCTCAGGGGGATAATGGGGTGATCGGCAGCCCCTTAGCTAGAGTGGATGACTCGATGGCATCACTGGGGTTCTGGGAGATCCTTTTACCACCATGGGAAGCATTGAGGTATTCTTTAGCTTTGCTGTTCAAGTGAGTGACACTGTGTTGGGTCACTGGATTTGTGTGTGGGTTCTGTACTCTAAGGAGGGACACTGAGATGGTCTGTAGCACCACTGACGAAGTGAGGCACTCTGGGTGAGATCTTAGCAGTTTTGGGTTTGATCCTTCACCCCAAGATGGATGGTGAGGCCCTTTGTAGCTATTCAGCTGGAGTGGCCACTCTGGCTAAGGCTGTTGCATGCAGTTGTTAACAGGTCCCTATGACCTTAAGAGTCTTATTGGGGATCTGATCAAGATGGTGGAATAGACAGTTCACAGCATCACTCTCTCCCACAAATCAACCAAATTTACAACTATAAAAATGTAACATCAGCCAAGCTGGGGCCACTGGAGCTCAGGGAAAGAGGAGGAGAAACCTACGGAGTTCACGAAGGTGGGAGAAACTACGATGAAAGAAAAAGCTGCTCTGAGCATTTCAGGCCATGGCTACTTTAAGGCTCAAGCTGATGAGCCCACGGAGCAGGAGCTGGCAGAAGCTGCAGCTGTACCCTTCAGATGGAGTTATTTAGAGGCAGCGGGGGAGAAGAAGGCCTTGGTGGTCCCAGGACAGCAAGATCACTAATAGGGTTCCCATGGACCCACACAGGGGAGAAGAGCCAGAAGAACTGAAGAAAGGGAGCCATTCAAAGGCTGGTGAGTCATTTCAAGGGACCAGTGCAGGGCCTATCCCATGGGAAGTGTTTGCAGCACAGGCGGTAGGGGAGACGGGCCCACCTAGGGAACACTGGGACACAGCAAAGACAGCTGACCTGCCCCCCAATCAGCACAGGACCACTCAGAGGAGACTTGTCAGGAATGCAGAATTGCATGGGGTGCAGTTTGATGAAAAAACTCAGGCCCAGATCACAGATTGTACAGAACACAGATCCACTGGGTCTCTGGAGAGCTGGAAGTACCTATAAGATCAACCATTAAACCCTGAGCTGCAAAAAAAGCCTTCCCTAGGGAAACAGCAGCAAAGCAGCAATTTAAACAACCACACAGCTCAAGTACTGGTCCCCACAGGAAGATCCCACATGTTAGAAGCAAAGGACAAAAAATTAGTTCCGGACCAGGTACACAACCAGCACCTTGGGGCCTTCCTGGAAACTGGAGGCTTGGATCCGGGGACTGGACCCCACTCCCACTTCCAGGCAAACTGCACCAGTGCCTTGGGGCCAACCCAGGGACCTGAGTCACAGAGAAGGGGACTGGACCCCCCTCCCACAACCAGGCACACCATGCCAGCACCTCGAGGCCTGCCTGGGCATGTGATACAAGGAGAAAGGGAATGGACCTCTCTCCCACAACCAGGCACACTGAGCCAGTGCTTCAGGGCCCACCCAGGGACCTGGGGTATGGAGTCAGGGACTGGACCACCCTCCCACAACCAGGCACAACATGCCAGCACCTTGGAGCCTACCCCGGGACCCAGGGCATGGAGAAGGGGACCGAACCTCTCTCCCACAACCAGGCACACTGTGCCAGCAACTCGGGCCAACCCGGTCCAGAGGCATACAGAAGGGGACTGGACCCCTCTCCCACAACCAGGCATATGGCACCAGTGCCTTGGGGCCTGCCCAGGGACCAGAGACATGGAGAAGGGGACCAAACACACCCCACAACCAGGCATACTGCCAGTGCCAAGGAGCATGCCAAAAACAGCACCTCCATGTGGGTGGCCCACCACAGCCACCACAATTACCATGGCTGCCACAAAAGCGGCTAGATGCCACAACTACCACGCAGATGGCCCTCCAACCACTGGAGTGCATTCACACAAGAAGAGTCACCAGCAGAGACAAAGAAAAGAAAAGGATGTCTCTTTCCACAAAACCCATTTCAGAGTGACAGAAGAAGCATCTGCTCTATGATAATATTGGGGGACCTGATCACATCTCTCAGCATTGGACAGATCATCTAGGCAACAAGTTAACAGAGTAACCATTATCCTTTCAGAAGGAGAGAAGAAATCTAGAGTAATTAGAGGGGGGAAGGGGAGGGATTGGGGGAAGGGGAGAGATTGGACAAGGGGCATAAAGAATAATTACAATTTGTAACAATATATATGCTAGTAATATTGATTTAATCAACATATCTCAATGTTCAACCCCCAAAATGTGTATAATCGATTTTGATTCAATAAATAAAATATTATAAATAATATTTATAATATTATAAATAAAATAAATTTAAAAATTAAAAAAAAGAACATTAAAAAAAGAGTCTTATTGGGACACTCTGGATCTCCTCAGTTAGGGTGGGCTTCCCCACACAAAGTCGCTGGGGCTATGGGTGGGCTGCTTTGCCCCTGTGAAAGATGCCAGATTCCTCTGAAGCTTCCTTGTTGGGGAGGGAAGCTCTGGGCAGGCTCCCTGATGCTGCAGGTGTGTGTCTGTGCCCAAGAGAGGCATATGAGCCCTCCACTACCTCTTTGTGGCTGCACAGATTGCAAGGGGCACCTCACCAAAAAAGGCGGGGTTGCCAGCAGTGGCTAGACACCACGATTAGGTAGCTTTTCTGACTCTGTAAATTGTGCACACTGACACCCTCTATGCTGAGAGTGGCACTCTTGCTGCACTGGACCTCTTGTTCCCACGGTACAGGACATTGTGTGGACAAGGGTGTAGGCAACCTGGTGCAATGATGGAGGCACAGAGGAGTGAAACCATGCTGGGGCCAGAGCAAATTGGTCCCAGGTGTTGGAGCCTATCTCAAATCTGCAACTACTGCAGAAACCTTGACCCTGGAGGGTGGCAACCATTTAGTGTGTGTCCCTCCCCGGGTCAATTCAGTCACGTGTGCTACCAGGAGCTCTCAGTACCAGGTGTGTGGCTACAGAGGCAGCCCCTGAGAGAGGCATGTGGGTTCTCCTCCCCCTCCTCACAGCTATAAATATTTTACAGGTGTCCTACCAGCATAGGAGGGATCACTGGCTGTGGGCACTGGACCTGAATAAGCTGCTTTCTGGGTCTGGAAGTTGCATGCATTGACACCCTCCATCCTGAAGGTGGCACCCACACTGCACTGGACTGTCTGTTACCAGGGCACAAGGCTGAAGCCAAATCAAGGGTGGGGGAGGGGGCTCTACGTTTGTCCCTCCTCAGGCCAATGCAGCTGTGCATACCCACAGCAATTCCCAGCACCAAGTGCTTGGTCACAAGAGTATTGCAAACTCCCTTGTGGGTTGGGCCACTGGACCTCTCACCATCCTGCGCTCAGGAACTTGTCCTGAATCCCTGCCACTCTGGGTTGGGGCATGGGGTGCTGGTGGCCGAGAATTTTTCCATTCTCTTTGTGACTATCCTGAGTTTTTGCACTCACCAATGTCTCCCTTGATGTATTCCAGCACCCTCCTTTCATTTTTCTTGTCCAAGTATAGCTGTGTACTTGGTGAATTCCTGTCTTTGTTGGAGAAACTAGAAATGTTTCCTTCTAGTCAGCCATCTTGCTCCACTCAATCCAGTGTGCATTTTAACAACATTTAAAGGAGCTTAACAATGTTAAGGAATTTGCCTGAGCAAATATTAAGATTACAAAGTTATAATGATTAAAACAGTGTGGCATTGGTAAATATGTAAATAACTAAGGCAACGGAAGAGAGTAAAGAGTGGTGAAACACATCCATGCAAATAGGGACATCTGTAAGGTAGACATGATATTTCAGTCAGTGTTCTCCAAAGAAACACCACTAGTAAGATGTTTATAGATATTCATGCAAGAAAACATGTGAATTGGCTCATGTGATTATGAAGGCCAAGAAGACCTACAATATGTTGTCTGTAAGCTGGAGACCCAGGAAAGCCAGTGGTGTAATTCAATCTGAGCCTGAAGGCCTGAGAACCAGTGGAGCTGATGTTGTAACTCCCAGTCTGAGGGCAAATGTCTGAGAACCCAGGAGGTCACTGGTGTAAGTCCAGGAAGCTGAAGGCCAGAGAACCAGGTGCTTCAGTGTCTGAGGGCAAGAAAAGATGGATGTCCCACCTCAAGGAGAGAGAGAGAGAATTTGCCCTTCCTCTGACTTTTTGATATATTTAGGCCCTCAATGGATTAGATGATGCTTGCCCGCATTGATAGGGGCAGATGTCCTTTACACAGTATACTGATTCAAATGCTAGTCCCCTCCAGAAACACCCTCATGGACAAACCCAGAAATAATATTTTACCAGCTCTCTGGGCACCCAGTTGAGTTGACACATAAAATTAGTCATCATACATGGCTTTGCTGATGAGTGGGTAAAAAATGGAACATTCAAAAATTATGCAGGATAATTATCCATGTGGGAAAATTAACTTGGATACTTACCTCATACTATAACAAACACACAAGAGTACTTCAAAAAGTTCATGAAAAAACAGAATTAAAAGATAATATGAATATTTCCATGAACTTTTTGAAAATCCCTCATACATCAGGTGGACTTAAATATTAAAGGTAAACTTTACTATTGTGAATAATGGTGCAATAAACATGGGAATGTAGATATCTCTTTGACATATTGGTTTTACTTCGTTTTTTTTTTTTTTTTTGACCGGTAAGGGGATCGCAACCTTCGGCACAGTGTGGTCTGCACCACACTCAGCCAGTGAGTGCACCGGCCATCCCTATATAGGATCTGAACCCACGGCCTTGGTGCTACCACCACTGCACTCTCCCGAGAGAGCCACTCTGGTGATTACCAGAGGCTGGGGGGCTGAGGAAATGGGGAGTTGTTGGTCAAAGGCACAAAGTTTTATTTAGACAGGAGGGATAAGTTTTGGAGATCTATTATACAGCATAGTGACTATAGTTAATATATTGTACACTTGAAAATTGCTTAGATATGGATCTTTAGTGTTCTCACCACACAAAAGGAACAAACAATATTTGAGGTGCTGGATATGCTAATTACATGTACATGTCAAAATATCACATTTATGTACAGCAAAAATATATATTATGTTTTGTCAATTAAACCTTAATAAAAAATTAAAACATCGGGGCCGGCCCAGTGGCGCACTGTGCTAGTGCGCCGCTAGGGAAGCGCGGCGGCGCTCCCGCCGAGGGTTTGGATCCCACATACAGACCGGTTCCCGCTCACTGGCTGAGCGAGGCGCGGGGGCAACACCGAGGGTTGCGATCCCGTTGCCGGTCCTGGTCCGGTACGGGGGCGACACTGAGGGTTGCGATCCGTTGCCGGACACAGGAAAAAAAAAGACAAAAAAAAAAAAAAAATTAAAACATCAAAACCCCCAAAACCTTAGTAAAGTTGAAAAAAGAAAAAAAGGAAAATAATATTTAATGAATTTTAATGACATTGAAAATGCTTTCAAAATAATATTAAATGAAAACAGCAGATTAAGTAACCAATTTTAATTTTACTAAAAACATTTAAGTATAGAAATAAACTGAAAGCAATATACTAAAAAGTTAATAGTTATTACCTCTTTGCTATTTTACAAAATTATTAAAAATAAGCATGTATATCTTTATACACAGAAACATATGTATATAAAATATATATTAAGAATAAAATGAAAGGTAAACTTTAAAATTTTTAGTAGAAAATTCAGGAGAATACTTTTATGACTTTGGGGTAAGAAAGAATTACTTAAGAAAACAGAATGTGCAACTATAAAGAAAATGATTTATAAATTTAATTCCATTAAGATAACAGATTTCTTTTCATTATATGACACCATAAAGGTGAAAATCCATAAATCGGGAGAAAACATTTACAAAGGAAAAAATTGAAAATGATTTTGTATGCAGAATATATGAATATACTACAAATTAATCATAAAAAGACAACACAATGGAGAAATGGGCAAAAGACATGAACAGGCATTTCACAGAAGATTCAAGATGACCTACAATACACAAAATGATGCACAATCTCCTTAGTGACCAGAGAAATTAAAGCTATAATGCAATTTCCTTTATACCTATCAGAGTTTTCAAATGAATATAGATGTTATTGTGAGGCATAGAATAGAAATATGTTAAAGGCATTGTTAAATTTATAATAGCTTTTTAATTCCATGTTTCTCAAGTAATGTCTTCTGAAAAATTCAATTATAATTATCAAGTAAAATGAATGAATTCAAGTAAAATGAATTAAAATAAAGTAAAATAAGATAAAATGTAAAAAAAAAATTTGTTTTACTTTAAAAAGTGGTTTTCCTATTCAACAAGAGTGGCAAACCTTGCCCTATCTAATATAGGCCAATATCTAGTCCAACATTTTCTTACTGTAGGTAAGGAAAGTGAATTTGTTCAGGTTCTACAACTAGTTAGTGAATGAACAGGGACTTGAACTCAGGTTTCTTCACTCCTAGTCTGTTGATAGTTTCACTGCTGCAGAACAGAAGAAAGTCCTAACTTTTCTGTACAGCTGGAAATACTCTTTATATTCTCTTCCCAACTAGTGCTTCCTGTCGTTCATTAATGTTACACTCGATCCTTAGCTTTGGCCCAGCTAGCCTCTCCTTCATCTGTTGTATGTAACTTGCATTTTTCTCTGGGTTTCACTATTTAAATTCTACCTCCCCTTTAGGATTTAGTTTTGGCTTTCCCTTCCTGGTATCACCTGCTTGAAACTCCCTAAGCAAGTAAATTCTCTTACTTCTGAAATCTCATACACAGTTCTAAGTAATTTATTTTAAAGGCAATTATTCATGTGACATTATGCATGATGTACTACTTAATGTAAATTAACTTGAAAATTGTTCATTGAGTTCTTTATGTTTTAAGGACCGAGGATTCATTGGAACACAAGAAACTCATGGTCTTCTCTTTTGAATTTATTGTATATCCTAATAAATTTTATTTAATTTTCTGTGATTATCTTGTTTCCTCTAAGTGTCTACAAATGCCTCCTAGGGAGAGACCTTATCTCTGTCCTAGAATAGAGTCTGGTGCTGAGTAGGCTCAAGAAATACATGTCAAATTATCTACTCAAGAAGAGAAGCAGTTATTTTACTTTTGCTCAGCACCTGCTCTATTTTTCCTGAAGACTTCTTGACTTTGTGAGATTTATGTGGCTTTCTTTGAATGAAAACTTTTGGGTGGTTCAGCTGAAAATGTAGCACTGATTTAGTTCCTTGAAGTTATTTTGAACTACCCAACAGTCCTAACCTTTGCTATTGCAAAGGAAGGAATGGGAGAAAACATAAAAAGATGAGCTGTGATGGTGCTTCATGTTTAAAAAATGCAAAGTTCAATAGTAGAAAGAGCATAGTGGTATCTCCTTGCCGTGCAATGACCAT
>NW_007754702.1:6577-7859 GCF_000696425.1 Galeopterus variegatus | reverse complement strand
GGGGGGGTCTTCAGAAAGGGTGAATGTATTTTGCATTTAAAAGAATGTAAATTTGAAAGGATGTAAATAGTGTCCAGAGGTCCAGCTGTGGTGTTTTTTTTAAATGGCCACAAATTCATTGACATCCTCTCCTAGACATCGTATAGTTCCTCCCCCTTGAGACTGAACAGGCAGTACTGCTTCCATCCATAGAGTGTGATGGAAGTGTCGCTACGTGACTTCTATGAGTCAGTCACAAAAGGACACATAACCTCCACCTGGTGGTTTAGAACACTTGCTCTGGGGGAAACTAGCCACCAAGAAGAAATGCAATTTCCCCCAGGCCATTGCACTGAAGAGGCCATGTGTAGGTGCTCTAATTGACAGCCCCAACTCAGCTCCCAGCCAACAGCCAGCATCCGCTGGTGGTCGTGTGAGTGAGCCATCTTGCATGTCCAGCCTGTCAAACTTCAGATTACTGCAGCCCCATCTGACATCTGACCACAACTGCACTACAGACCCCTAAGGACAGCTGCCCAGCTAAGCCCGCCTGAATCACTGAGCCACAAAATAGTGAACAAAATAAAATGGTTGTTGCTTTATAACACTAAGTTTTGTGGTAAGTTGTTACACAGCCATAATAATCAGAACAAAGAATTTATTAATGGAGTATTTCTCTTTCTGTAAAAAACAGTGAATGAAAAATGCAAAGTAATGTACACATCTCAAATACTAATGAAATCTCAGTTAATCTTATATTCACAGGCAACAGCTATAATAAATCAAAGAGCTCTTGGTCCAAATAAATAAATATTCCAAGTGGTAGATATATAAATTCTTTTTCCTCCTTCTTAAAATGGAGTCACCACTTTAAGAAGGTTGAATAAATGTTTTGCAGTTTTCCAAAGAGAGTTTTCTGCTTAACAATTTTAATCTTTCTCAACCGAGTTTCCTCAAATGAACCATGGAACACAGAAAAGGATTTGAGTGGCTACTTTCTCAGTTCTCCCCAAGATGGTATATAACAGGTACCTTTCCAGACGCAAGGAGAGAATTTAATTATGGTATACAATGGATGCATTAGGAGGCTTAGTGCCCCTCAAACTCAGGCTGAGAAGGGCTGAAAGCATAGGATATCCAAGCCATGTGGTAGAGTTGTCAACAGAATGAGGAAACTAAAGTTTAGCAAGGTTAAATCACTTGCCCAATGTTACCACGACTGGCTGAGCCAGGATTTGATTCCAGGAATTCAGTCATTACTCAGTGCTGCCTAAGGGAAGGCATACTCCATAAGTGGAGAATA
>NW_007754702.1:3730-5285 GCF_000696425.1 Galeopterus variegatus | reverse complement strand
GAGATGACAAAGACAGCTCTGTTCTGTGTCACCATTTTGTCAAAGTGATATATCTGATACACAGAAGTTAAGGTCATAACCCTAACATTAGTCCTGGATTTGAGATCCATGTGAAAATGCCAATGTTAGGTTCATAAACATCTTCTCTCCTGAGGGAAATTGAAGTTAACAACTTTGAAGAGCCAAGCCATGGGACAATAGGAACATGTGCTGTCTACACCCCATTCCAGCCAGTGGCTGTTCACTGCAGGAGGAGCCAGCCTAACACACTGAATTTACAGCTGGATCAAATGCCGGATACGTAGCAGACCCTTATTAAATATCTGTTAAATGGATGAACTAATAAAGGACTATTCAACTTTCCCTTGTTGATCACCCTTTCCCATCTCTGTTGGAGATAAATTTGGAGACTAATTTAGAGGAGAAGAAATGAAGTGAGCATAAGCAAGTATTGAATAATTCAAGGCAGCAGGAATAGAATCTATGCACACTTCATTAAAATACTGTATTTAAAAGATTTTAAGATACTATGTAGCGCTTCCTCTTTTTCTTTAAGTATATACTGAGGATTATATCTCACTCAGTAAATTAGGAAACCATGAGTCTATTCTGGTATAGGTAGGTAGACAGATAGCATTAGATAGATGGTTTGATGTGAAATGGAACAGTTAAATAGTCTCAGTACTCCCTCCCCAAAGTACTTGCTATGTATAAAAGGAAAAATGAGTAAGACACCACCATAATCAAGAGATCAAAGTTAACCTCACTGGTAAAGCAACAAATAGAGATTACACACCCCCTGATAGGATGCAATGAGAANCAGGAATTCAGTCATTACTCAGTGCTGCCTAAGGGAAGGCATACTCCATAAGTGGAGAATAACATGGGAAATATTAGCCTTAGCAGCAAGTTTTGTATGTTAACAGTTTGTATTTAGCAGCAATGATTATAAGTGTCCAGCAATGCAAATTATACATGCATAAACCTAAATGTATCAAAGAATTCCTTTTCCATGAGCTTTAATAAATCTAGAACTTTTCAAAAAGTTATTCAACTCGGATTAGTGAGGGTTGCATTGTCTCCAGACCCTTAAGGCATCGATATAATAAGGAGTGTATTCAGTGGCAGGAGCAAAGGGACAAAGAGTGCAAAGGTCAGGTCGTGAGAGCAGGGGGAGAGAGGAGGAGGAGGAACACGTGGTGCGAGAGAGAAGGTGGAAGGAAGGGAGGTTAGAACACGGCAATGGAAAGGAGACAGGCCACGGAGAGCCATCAAGAGAGGATAAGAAGCAGGGTCGAGACAAAAGGCAGAGTGGATAAGACATTTGGTGGAAGGAATAAGGAAAAAGGGAGAAAATGAGAGGGCATGAGGTACGACACATTAAAGATGCCACTGCTCATCCACCTCTATTGGGTGCTGAAAATGAGACCAAATGTGATGGAGTGTTTGTCTTAAAGCAAATGTACTAGGAAGGGTTAAGAAAAGTAGTGCACTGAGATGACAAAGACAGCTCTGTTCTGTGTCACCATTTTGTCAAAGTGATATATCTGATACA